>NC_081568.1:132698141-132761410 GCF_022355385.1 Mustela nigripes | reverse complement strand
GAGCTGAAGGCAGAGGCTTTAACCCACTGAGCCACCCAGGAGCCCGCTGCTGGGAATACTATGACATGCACGTGCTAGAATTAATATAACAACTCCCCATTACTGAGCATGTGGATTGTTGAAAGAGCTTTAATATTATAAACACGCCGTAGTAAATATCTTTGTTCATATATCTGTGTCTGTTATTTGATGAAGATAAATTCCTAGAAGTTGAACTTCTGGTTCAAAGTGTATGCATATTTAAATTTCTGTATTTATGACAGATTGCATTCCAGAGAGCCTGAATCAATTCACAACTCCACCAACAATATATCAAAAAACGCCTTTCACCCACTCTTGCTCGTCCTTGGAATCTCTCAGTCCAATAGGCAAATTTAATCACTTGTTTAAAAAAAACTAAAAAAAAAAATCCCTAAAGAAACTAGACTTATCAACCAGTTCTGCTCCCCCCTCCTTTTTTTTTTTGATAGTATACGTATGAACAATGAAGGGGGAACTAGGGTATTTCAAAGTGAAAGTTCCAAACCATTTAAACTAAATACAAACCATATCAATGCATCACCAACAAGGACTAAAACTGCAAAATAAGGATTTTCGGTAAACCCCAACGAACGTTTATATGGAGATCACAAAGACGAAGAAACAGCTTAGATTGTTGTCTCCGGAGATGTCTTCCCTTGAAATGTGGGTAACACCCTTGAGGCATTTCAGTAAATGGGATCTAAGGCTTCAGTAGAAGAGAATAGCAGGTTAATGACATATATATGAAGTGAGTCAGAAGGCAGGATGGTCTTAAAAACTGGATGTGCCTGAGCACATACTATATTAGAACGAAAATGAGTAAGGTGTTTGAATAGAATTGGCAGCAGTATGCTGAAACTAAAACGGATATTTATCTTCCTTAAAAACGACTCTTTCTGATGTAACCTCCTTGGCAGTGTCTTCAAGACTCTTTTCCTTGATAGGCATGATTTCGATGGATGAGATAAATAGGGGGGTAAAGAATGAGCCAACTCCCTTTGAAAAAATTATTTATAGGTGATCAGGACCAACATTTATTATTTATTGGAAGGATAAGCTCTAAAACAGTGGTTCTCAAACTGGCAGCATGAGCATCACCTGGGAATCTGTTAAAATGAAAAATTTCAGGCTCCACTCCACATGTACTGAATCCGAAACTCTGGGAGAAGGGGCCAGCACTCTGTTTTAACCAGTCTTCCTGGTGATTCTGCGGCACTGTCTCTGGGTAGTTAAATCATTAAATTATTTATCATCAATGTTTTAAAGTTTGCTTTTTTTTTTTTCAAATTACACTCAACTTCCCGAAGTTTGGAAAATGTAAAATTATAAAAAGATGATGAAAGACATGGGTTATTTAAAGACACCTTCCTAAAAAGAATGTGGTGCTTTAAGAAGAATTCTGTCTGGTATTTTGAAGTGCACGGTTCGGCAAGCGGTGGGAGACCTGCTCTACGTAAACTGAAATTGCTTCTTCTAGGTTGGGTTTTCGGGCAGTCCTTCACAGATGGTCTACATATTTCCATAATATATCTGCTATGAACTTGTTTGTCATTTGACTCATCTACATAGGCCTATCATGACAATATGTCATCTTGACCAAAGGAAGTATTTTTCTAAAAATCTCTGAAAAGAGATCAAAGTCTTTGGCACAAGGCTTTAAATAGACTGTATTATGTTATGCACATGTTGAAAACAATACTATTTTCCTGGAAAAAAAAAGATACTGTTTGAACAGTATCTTGTTAATTTGTTTCTCTGGACAGGCAGAGAAAGTTTTCCTCCAAAATGCTGTGGACAATATAAGTGCAGTTTTTAAGAAAACCGTCGAAGTGTCATCTAGAGTACCACTTCATGTCCATACCAGCAGCATACGGTAATTCAAACTGTTCCACATCCTTGTTGACATTTGGTATGGTGGTATGGTAGTCATCCTATCAGGCCAGCAGTGCTGTCTTACAGTGGTTTTAATTTGCGTTTCTCTAATGACTAATGATGCTGAACATGTTTTCCAGTGCTTATTTTGCCATTTATCTATCTTATGATCCAATCAATTATTCTTTTTTTTTAAATCTCAAAATAAATACAAGTACATTTCCATACAAAGACATGGATCCTTGCTATGGTCTGCACTGTGTCCCTCCAAATTCTTATGTTGAAGCTCTGACCCCCAGTGTGACTGTATTTGGAGATAGAGCCTATCAGGAGGTAAGAAGGGTAGAAGAGATCATATGGGTGGGGCCTTAGTACCATAGGTTAGTGCCCTTATAAGAAGAGACTGTGTAGGGCTTGTGCTAATTCCTACGCCTTCCAACAAGAAGGAGGTTATGCAAGCACGTTGGGGGATGGCAGGCATCTGTAAGCCAGGAAGAAAGGTTTTACCAGAAACCAACCATGCTGGCATGCTGATCTTGGACTGCCAGCTTTCAGAACTATGAGAAAAGTGACTGTTGTGTAAGCCACCCAGTCTGTGGCATTTTGTTATGGTGGCCTGAGCTGACTGGCATGATCCTCATAGTGGGATATGTAATATCTATATTACTGGTAACAATACAAAACTGGAAACCACACAAATGAATGGATAAATGACTTGTGGTCCACACACATTAAGGAATACTAATGAGCAATACAAGTGAATGGACTGCTGGTATATACAACAACACAGACACATCTAAGTTATGCTGAGTGAAACAGACCAGACCAGAAAAAAAAAAAAAAAAAAGAGTTGCCACTATTATGCCATTTCTATTAAAATCTAGGAAATGCAGATAATCTAGAGACAGAAAGCAGAGCTGTAGTTGCCTGGGAATGAAGTGTGATGAGTAAAGAGAAGGAAAGATTACAAAAGTACAGGAGGAAATTTTAGGGGGTGATGAATACATTTACTAGCTTGATTGTAGTTATGGTTTCATGCACACCTATGTCAAACTTATCAAACTATATACAGTTTACTGTATGCCAATTAAAGTTCAAAAAGGCTGTTTTAAAAAAAACTAACAACCTGTGGAATCTTCCTATTATCTCCAGGAAGCTCCAATTCTGTGTTAAATAGACTTTTTTGTTTTCTTTTCTCCAATCTCTGACAAAGAAATGGAAAAGAAAGTGCTTCACTCAGAAAGGGCTCTCATATGTATGGGAATTCATGGCTTTGTACTCTCTTTTGTGAGGGGCCTGGAACAGAACCTTGCCTTCACCCCAGACCCCCAGCCTTTTCATTACCATTGGAGGTAAAACAAAAACAAAACAAAACAAAGTCAAAGGACATAAAACAAGTGTCAGTGAAACTCAAAACTGGGAAACAAATGGTTATACTTGGATTTTACCTTTTGTTTTTGCAAGCACAGGTGACCCTATTGGATATTGTGGTAAAGAATGAAAACCTGTTATGAAGCCTTTCAATCACATTTGGTAATTTATCTCAGGAACATTCAGTTACAGAAAAGCTTCCAGAAGTAAAGAAGTTAAAATCCAGAATAATGCGCCAGCTCCTGTCAGGCAAAACACTGACAACACAACCCAAAGTTGGACACAGAATTTGATTAGGAATTCAAAAACCGGTTTCAATTTCACAGCAACCTTACAAGATACAATGGCGTTTGGTTCTTCACTTTAGGTGAGGTTCATACTAAACATGAGGGTTTATGTCTATTTCAATTTGGGCATTGTGCTAATTCATGTTTAGATGGGCCGGAGATAACAGGAAAGGCAGTGTCTTAGAAGGTCTTTTGTGGCAAATGATTATGGAAGGAAACTCCCTCCAAAGTTGCAAATTGTTCATTTCCATCTACTGTGCTGCGGCTGCCGGTACTTTTTTCTTTAAATATTTAAGATTTTAAGCAAATTTTGTGAGTTTTGACTAGCTACCTTATAAGTGGTAGAAGAGGGAACTCAAAACTATGAGATGCCAAAGCTCTTGCCCTTTCTAATACACAATATGAAGTGGAGAAGTTTTACCGTCAACCCTGCCCCACGTTTTCCCGCCCCTCGTCAGCTCTGACTTCCACTTGCATTGACTAGCTGCTGGTTCCCAGCTGGAGAACACAGACTGCACCTGCTCCGAAGGCCAGCGGGGCTCTGGCCTCACCGGGCGCTCAGCCTCTGCTGCTCGTGCACGGACACGAGGACCCACCAGGGGTCACTGCAGCCTCAGAGCTATTGTGCCCGCCAGTCCTGGACACGGCCCGTCGCGCGGAGGGCGTGGGACTGACTGGGAGCGCCGAACGCCAGGGTCCGAGAAGAACTGCGCCGGGTCTTCCTGGAGCCACCCTCCGGTCTCCCTGGGAAACCCACACGGCCAGCAGGGCCAGCGCTCCCGACAGCGGGGCGGCCAGGGTGCGGCGCGCGGGTTCCCGTGCGGACCTGCCCGCACCTCGCGGTTCGACCACCTCCGCTCCGCCTTCCGCCCTTAGCTGGGACCCCGCCCGGAAGGGGCGCCCCTTCCCGGCCTCTGGGCCCCCGCTGCGCTCCAGGGCTCTCTGCCGACGCCGGGGCCCAGCCCAGCAGCACCTGGGCTGCTCCCGCCCGGGGCGCCACCCCTCGCGCCGCCTGGAGAACTTTCCCGGGAGCCGCCGCGGCCTGCGCGCCCAGGGCACACCCCCATCCGCCCGCCGGCGCGTTCCCAGCTTGGGCTCCGGCTTCTCCGCCCGCCGGCGCGCCCGCAAGCCCTCCGACTCCCCACTTCTCAGAATCTCCCGGAGGAGCAGCACTCCGCCGCCACCGCAAGGCGTTCTCGGAGAGCGAGCTTGAACTTGGCTACACACAGTCCCTCACGATGAGTTCCAGGGTCCCCAGACGGGAGCCGTGCCCCGCCGAGAGCTGACTTGCGCTCGCCAGTCTCGGTAAGGAGCCCGCGGCCCTTTCCGACACTCTTCGGGCGGCTGGGTGCCCACGGGATGGGGTGGCGGCGGTAGCTGACTGAGTGACGGCCCTCGCCACTGGCCCTGCACTGGGACTGGGGCGTCGTGGATACCCCTGACACAAAGGAACGGCCGAGGACTCCCAACCCGCGGACGGGACCGGGAGCTGCGGGGTGGGGTCGGGGCTGGAAGTGCAAGCCCTCCAGGGACTCCGCTGGGGAGGGGAGGCCGAGTGTCGCGGCCGTGCTCCGGGCGGGCTGAGGCGAAGGGGACTGCACAGCTCCCAGGGGTTTTCTTCGTGTGGGGAGGGCCTCGAGCTCGCGTCCCTCCCTTTTCCTGTTTCTTGCCCCCATTGCCAGGCGACTTTTGTCGTCCCCAGGACTGCGGGAGGGGCCGCGGCGCCCCCGCCTTCGGAGGAGCCCGAGCCGCAGGATGCGCGGGGACGCGCCGCCGCCCTCCGCGCTCAGTTCCGCCGGCGCTTCCCCGGCGGCTCCCGGGCGCTGACTCCCCCGGCTTCTCCGCCCTTCTTACCTCCAGCCGGCGCCGGGCGCCTCGTCCGCGTGGCCCGGGACTCCGCCGGGAACCGGTCCTCTCGCCCCGGCCGCCGCGCGGACAATAAATTAATGCCTCGCGCCTGAGGGGAGAGGGCGGCTCGGCGCCTTGGTCGCAGCTTTCTCTCCTGACTGGAGAGACGGCCACAGCCGACATGGGCTGCTTCTGCGCTGTTCCGGAAGAATTTTACTGCGAAGTTTTGCTTCTGAATGAATCCAAGTTAACCCTCACCACCCAGCAGCAGGGCATCAAGGTAGGCGCGGGCCGGGGGCGTGTCCCGGGGGTGGGGGTGGGGGTCGGCAGCGGGGCAGGCTCGGGGGTCCGCGGCTTTGTCTGAGGGCTGTCAGGGTCTCGGCCGGTGCCTGCTCCCCGCGCGCTGGAAAGGAGCCGCAGCTGCCCCGCGCTCAGGTACAGGGTGGACGGGTCCGGGGGGGATTGACTTGGAGTGCCTTCATAAAGGGAAGTAAGTTTCGTGTCTCAGAGGGTAGTCCGCCATCCACTCTTCAGTTGCAGCCCCCAGTCCTGCAACGGAGACCAAAACTCTTCCCAGCACCGCTTTCCTCCCAGAGCATCGAAGGCCCCCGCAGCTCCAAAGAGGCGCAGAACCGAATGTGCCGGCTGCCTACAGTGTTGAAGGCACGATTTTCCCTTGGCTTTGTCGAAGGTTTTTTTTTTTTTTTTTTCCCTCTTAGGGTCATGGGGCAGTGAACATATAGTTCACTCGCTGGAACACGTTTGCCGGGTGACTGTGCCTGGGTTTGTAGTTGGGTAATGCTACGTTTGGACGGAAAATAATTTCCAGTCTCCAAGCGAACTGGTTTTATCCCCACGTTTAAGTAAACATCTCTCAGAGCGCCTCGGTACATAACTTTGCGCCCGTTTGTAGGCCATTAAAATGCAATTACTGCTATTAACCTGGAGAACCCAGGCTGTGGGAGATTGCAGAGATCCACTTCCTTAATTTTGATGAGTTCTTATGTTTATGGTTGACAACCTGCCGGACGCGCCTGCGCGCTTGTTTTGCTCTTGCTACAACGTTAACTACCCAAAGGTGGTCCGAATTCGGAGCGTTTTGTTTTATTTCTTTTTCTGCATATTTAAATGGCCGGAGCCATTTAAATAACCTTCGCAGCTGAGTCCAGTGAAGGAAGGGCTACCGCTCCTCCTCCCCATTATTTCCCCCCACTCTCCATCCCCGTAGAGCTGCCAGTGTCGTCTTTTAGTCTTGTATGTCAGAAGTTAATCCCAATGGCGCAGGCCCTCGGCATTTCCTTGTGTGAATCAGTTTTTACACAGCTTTATGTACACTGAAGTAACTGTTACGGGCCAAAAGCTTTAGCTTTGAGGTCACCATTTCTGGTGCACAGAATTCTAATTTCACAGGTGTCATTCTTAAGCAGGAGATGGGGGCAAAAGTGATCAATTAAAGCCACAAGATAAAGTTAACCCTTTCTTCCCTGGAAATTGTTTTGAACATCGTCTCCCAGGAATTATAAAAAGCAAACGTCAATCAGATTCTCATTTGGTGTTTCCCCTCAAGGCCAATAAAGGACTCCTGGAAAAGGGTGTTTCATATTTTCATACTTTATATTTCCAGCTTTTCTTTATGTTCCACTCCCTCCCTCCCCCCATGAAACCGGGGTGGGGGGATAGGGAGGACTTTCCAAGAGGATGTAGCATTCTTTGGTGTACTGTGCAAATAGGCAAAAATCACAAAACATAAATTTTTGATAATACAGAGATTCTCTTTGGCTTGGGGAAAGAAACAATTAGAAAAACATAATGGATGATCTGATACTAAAACAACAAATCTTTCTAAAGTGCACGGTCTAAAGTCATCTGGAGTGTGAGCTTCCTATTTAATCATGAAAGCCATACCCCTGTCAGCTGTGGAGCACGTACATTATTCTGTCAGGGGAGCAGCCAAGACTCGGGATCAAATGGAATAATTTTGTCAAAGAAACATGAATAAGAAAATCCTGATCCATAATTACTTTTTATAACCTGATGGTGCTTATCTTGTTTTACAAATGAATGTTGGAAATTGGTGAGTGATTTGAAGGCAATAGCAACTTTATAATGCTGTTATTTGGAGTATATGCCATTTAACTAAACGATAATTTAAGCAGGCTTTTGTTGGAAGTAATCATTTTGCAACAGGCTTGGCCTCTTTCAGTGTCACAAAAGCATGCCACAATTATTTTGATGGCCATATGTGTAACACAGATGTTGTCTGCTGAAGTTAACCACATTATCTGTAACTACCAGACTACCATTAAATGCATGTGTTAAGCACCTATCTACTTGTGGTATGTACTAAATTAAAGACATATGTGTATTTATAAATGGAATAATGCATGAATAGCGTCTCACATGTAGATGCTATTCAAATATTGAATAGATATGTGTATATTATTATTCTGTACATATTTGGCATTTTAACTCCTACTTTAGTTTGTAAATGAAATAGTCTACTAAAATGTAAATGAAATAGTCAGTAGCTACTATTATGGTGTTTTCCCCAGGATAGTACACTTGGTAACTTTTATTTTCATAATTAATGAAAATAAAATGAAAGTTAAGCATATAACATCAGTTAGCCCATTTTACTTCTGAAATTAAAATAGAAAAATCTTATTTTTCAAAAGTATTTCCTAACATTTTGAGATGACCCTTTCCACATTCTATCTCAAATGAAATGAAGATAGTTAATTTTGCATTAAAATTATTCACTTTTCGTCCCTTCCGTGGAAGCATCGATTTTACTGATAGGATTTTAGTGATTCCTAAGTATTTACTTAAGAATTTGCTTATATTATGGTTATAATAATGCATTGTGAGCTGAAAAAATTAATTGTAGTGAATTAAGGCAGAAGAAATATGAGAGAAAGTTGGGAAAACATTTTTTCTGTGTGCCATTTTGAAAAACACTTTTTAGATTTGTTTAAGCACCAAATTACAAATTGAAGTTAGTCATGAAGTGATTTTCTGCAACTTATCTAGAAGTCTTTAATCAACTAGAAAAAAAATTGATGTGTTTGCTCCCATGGAAAGCATTTCAGCCTGGAGACAATAGTTAGACATTATCTATGTCAAGATGAATAGCATTTAAATGGAAAATAATTTTCTGTTTAAAAAATAAAACACAATATATTTGTATTCATACTAATGTTATATAGAAATCTGCTTCTTAACTTGCCTTAGAGGTAACCTCACCTTGACAAGTGGGAAGTCTTTTCACATGCAGTTTATAATTTGAGCCTTATCCAAGACTTAAGAACCCAAGTTTATATAAACTGAAAGCTATTGGTTGTGTGTTGACCCCCACAATAGTTTTTAGTTGTTTGTTCTATGCTGCTATCTCTATTGTTTGTTTAAGTAAGAATTTCTGCTGTGGTTGGTCTTCTGGTTTTTGAGTAATGTTTGTTCAGGGAAACTTTTGTTATGTCCTTTGTAGTTCTTTGTGTTGGGGGAGGTAGATATCTTACTTTTTGTTCTCTGAGAAAACAAAATTTGATTGTGGCTCAAACTACTTGAATACGTTGTCAAACGATTAGCAAAAGATTTTCCAGGGGGAAAAAGAATCGCAGGGTTTGATTATAAATTTAGTCCTTAGAATTCCTGCTGCAAATGTGAACTAGATTAATAATTTCATTTCAGTGAGGTTTTTGTGCTCCGAGCACTGATGTAATAAACACTGAGGTGCTCATTTTTCCCTTGTTGTATTTGACTAAATTAATGAAACCAATATGACAGCAAGATGGAAATTCCATTAACTTTTTTAAAAGGCGTTATTTGACATACACAGTTCACACAGTTGAAGTGTGCAATTTACTCATTACCTTCTAAGTAAAGTTTCTTCCTAATCATCCTGAGGTTTCTGAGGAAATATTGTCAGTTTTGATGTTTTGATCAGAAATTTCCTAATAACCTAGAAAAGCAGTTACAAGGTGGGGTTTTAAATGATTTGCATCTCACTTACCAAGGATTGTCATTTCCAGTCCATTTGGACCGGTGAATAAAACATCTAAGAAGATTGGAACACAGTGAAAAGCACCAGTGCTTCATAAATCGTATTAAATATATATGTGGATAACTATGTCTTCTAATATCAACCTCATAAGGTATAGAGGCAGGGACTTCATAAACGTAGGTTGAAGTAAGTAACCATACACCAGCATTTCTGTCAATGTGAGGTTGGGTGTGGGACTTGATGGTTTGGTAAATTAGACGTGACTGGGATAGAAGCCTCCCTCACCAACACTGCCGCTTGTTTCAGAAATTCAAATAGGATTATCTGTTTGATTGTGGCTGTTGAAGATGGACTACTACATAAATGCTCTTTCAGATATCTTTTTGTTTTTAAAATGATCCAGAGTATTTTTTCAGCTTTGTAAAGGTATAATTAACAAATGGAATTAGATTGAATTGTACAGCATGATTTGATAGAACATAAGTTGCAGAATGATTCCCACTATTCCACCATTCAGGTAATGAACACATCCATCACCTCACATAATTACTTTCTGTTGTTGTTGAGAATACGTGAGTTCTACTCTCAGCAAATTTCAGTTCTACAATACAGCCTTATCAAGATCCTCAAACTGTAAAGTCCCCTCAATTTTGTAACTTTTTTCCTTGAAAAAAAAAAAAAGATTTAAAATACCATTTATCATCCATGGTTTGAAAGTGATTTAAAAATAATTTAAGGGAGGAACATTGTTGGCCCCATAATAGTTGTCCTTCACCAAGTGCTCATAATTTCATTGTTTTTTGGTGGACTGTACTATTTTTTTTTTTTTTTTTAGGATTTTTATTTATTTGACAGAAATCACAAGTAGGCAGAGAGGCAGGCAGAGAGAGAGGGGAAGCAGGCTCCCTGCTGAGCAGAGAGCCCGATGTGGGGCTCAATCCCAGGACCTTGGGGATCATGACCTGAGCCAAAGGCAGAGGCTTAACCCACTGAGCCATCTAGGCGCCCCTGGACTATACTTTTTTTAGCCCTGTTAATATCAGTGTTCTTGAATTCTGTAATGTTAAGCTTCAACTGACTTTGAACTAAACTTCAACTAGTGCAGAGCTTTGAGGAAGCACTGGCTGGCTCAGTCAGAGGAGCATATAACTCTTGATCTTGGTGTCACGAATTCAAGTCCCATGTTGGAAATAGAGCTTACTGGAAAAAAAAAAATTATGCAGAGCTTTTTTTTTTTTTTTTTTCTTTTGACCGTGGATATTGTCTTAGTCCATTTGGGCTGCTATAATCTGTATCACAGGCTGGGTGGCTTATAAACGAGAAATTTATTTCCCATAGTTCTGGAAGCTGAAGTCTGAGATCAGGGTGCCAGCGGAGTCAGGTGAGGGCCCTTTTCTGGGTGAAAAACTTGTATCCTCCCATCGCAGAAGGGGCTATAGAGCTTTTTTGGCCTTCTTTTATAAGACCAGTAATCTCAAAGGCCCCAACTCCTATACTCCTTGGGGTTAGGGTTCCAACATATGAATTTTAAGGGCACAATATTCTGACCATTGCAGGTGGTGATAAAGTTAAATATAAACTGTAGATATGAAAGTCTAGACTCTTTTTTCAATTAGCCACATGGATAGTGGTTATTTTTATTAAGATGCTTAGAAAGAAAATGCAAAACTCTTTGATAGTTTGTGTCCAGTTGTATCTCAGAGTTGGGCTGGGCAGTTCTTCGTTGGGAAGTTGTCCCATCCGCTGGGGGATGACCATATTCCTAGCCTCTACCCAGGAGATGGCAATAGCACCTTCTGCCCAGTCATGACAACTGTTTTTGCAACCTGTCTCCTAATAGGCAATAGGCACAAATTCGGAACTTCATTGTTCATATTAGCAGCCCGCTTGCTCTAGACCTATAGCAGTTCTGAGGCCCTACCCAGATGACTTGCTCCGTGGGCACACGGAAATGCTCAGTTGCCCAAACGTACCAGCTTCTTGTGTGTTTATGCATTGATTCTCGCCAAGTGGTGTACCCTCTTACCTTTCCCAAAGTACACACTCATTTGAACTCATCTTCTAAGACTTGAATCAAGTGTGCTATTTGCCAGGAAGCCTTCAATTCAGGCTGACCAGGCAGAGTGAAGTGCCAGCCAGGACTTCCCACACACCCTGTTCCGGCACTTCCCTTGTCGCATTGCAAGCATCATTTCTGGACACATCTGTCTCTTCCAGGAGTCTGTGAGTCCCTACCTTTGGTCCCCCAGCAGCTTGTGTGGTACGCCTCACACAGAAGATGCTTATTAACTATCATTTGAATAGAGGAACAGAAGGCGTGTTACAGCTGGAACAGGCCACATTGAAAATCTTATGGATAATGAGGTCCTTTTGCCATTTTATTTCTACTAGAAAAGCTCCTAGAATAAAGTAAACCTTGCTGTTAAAAGTCTGTTGCCAAGATACTCTGATTCTTATATTGATAATGGGTAGAAAATGAGACGGCGCGGTGGGCAGAGTGCACACAGCGCGCCCAAGAGCTGATGAGCTGCTATTCCAGAACACACGAAGCACACCCTTTTTGTATCCTAGAGGTCAGGATTAAGTCTTTCCTGTCTCTCTATTTTTAAAAAGTGTAACTTTCCCCTTACAACTTGAGAGTCTTTTGCAACAAGGACATGTTTCTAGAATGGATAATAGATCCTCACCCAGGAGTTACTTTTTCTTCCCGGTCTCCTATTCTGTAAACCATCGGAGAGGATGGTCAGTTGATTTCACAGGGTGGGTTTACACCACCAGGGACCATCTGTGTACTTTTTAATCTTGCTGTACCCCTCTGCCCCATTTTACTCTTGAAGCTGCATCAACCTCATCTGACATTGCTCTAAGGCTTAATGGCAGAGACAGTGTCAGTAAATTAAATATTATATTTTTTATGACACATAAGTTTTTCAATCCTATGCACGGGATATTTTTCCACAGACCAGTTACAGACGCAACAAGTCAGAGACTAGATTTACCATGCCCTTCCAGCTTCCCTGAGATTGGCTACTTTTGGCTGAGCTTTGTCTCCAATATTTTAGCCGCAAGTTTAGCTCATATGTAATGCTCCTCATCAAGCCTGCTTTGGGATGCGAAGAGTGATCGCCATTTTCTTCTGCCTCACAAGATTTGTTTATAATAAGTTTCTTATATGAAAATTAACCAAGCATCCATCATTACTCGTTTAGGTATAGCCTAGGTGTGCTAAGGTCAGGAACCAGCCAATTTTGGTTTGTGACTCAAAGCGCCTGTAACTAGACTTTGGTGAGTCTAAGATACCATTCTAAAACATGTAAATGGCATTCCTTTGTCCTCTGAGCCATGTATGTAGTTCCTGTTTTTTTATTTTTTTTATTTTTTTAAAGATTTTATTTGTCAGAGAGAGAGAGCGAGCGAGAACGAGCACAGGCAGACAGAGTGGAAGGCAGAGTCAGAGGGAGAAGCAGGCTCCCTGTGGAGCAAGGAGCCTGATGTGGGACTCGATCAGGATCATGACCTGAGCTGAAGGCAGCTGCTTAACCAACTGAGCCACCCAGGCGTCCCGTTTCTGTTTTTTTAAGTGGAACGGTCACTGTTCCTTAGTGCTGCTTATTTGCACATTACTCTGTAACTAAACCCTTTGCTAGGAGATTCCCCAAAGGCTGAGATGGCTCCCCAAGAGGTTTTCCGAATAATCACTGAAGACGTGAAAGGGCCTGGTAGTGGTTTCCAAATGTGTGAGAACTTTGTTTTCAAGGGTATTGACATAACAGGAGGAGGTTAGGATAAGAGAGCCGCGGGCAGGCAAGAAAAAGCAAGAAGTGCTGAGTGCTGACCCCCATGGACCATAACCAAAAGGGCAGGTGGTGGGGGAGGACTTAGCTGACCGAGACGGACCAGAGAACAAAATGTAGCAACAGATGGCTTAGAAATGACCCATCTAAGCACATGAGAAAGCATAATTAATGCCAGGGGTTACCAACTTTGTGGGGGTGGTGTCCCAGAAGTTGGGTAGAAAGTACCTTGCTCAGAATGCCGCTTTTCCATACAGTGACGCAAGTGACAGTCAGGATCCGGAGCTAGCCCACAAAGACCATTGGAATTTTTAAACCATTCAGGTCTCACCTTGTTCTTCATTCTGAGCGAGTCTGAGAGGCAATCTTAGAGCCTTTGTCACCTTAATTGTCACTCAACAAATTGTTTTTTCTCCACCATTTTCACTGTTCCCAATTTAGTCCTGGCCCTCGTGTGTCACACCTGAACTAGCATTCTAACCTGGGTGCTGTGTGGTTACCTTCAGCCTCTCCCTTCTCCCCACTCCTGCCCTGTGTTCAAACCCTGCTCTGCCCTGTGACTGACCAAGTGACTCTTTCCTGGGATGGGCTCCATTTCCTCATCTGTAAGCTGGGGGGCATGATGGCTGCTGCAGGATGACTGTAGGAATTTGAGCACATAGGATCAAAAGTTGCCCCATAAATGATAGTTATATATGATCTATTATTTCCTAATAAATAATAAATTTCTGAGTTCTGGTTTGCGATATCTTCCCTTCCAGTCCTGCTTAAAGAGATGCTGGCTGTCTGAGAGGTGTGGGTGGCCAGTCACTCACCCTCTTAGAGTCTGCTTCCTCATCTGTAAAATTAGGGTGAGGCTCTCCACTTTATTCTGAGGTGCTGCATGTGAAGCCCTTAGCTCTATGCCTATTTTTTATTGAATTGTCTCAGCACCATTATAAAAAATCAGTTGACAACTGGGGCACCTGGGTGGCTGAGTCGATTAGGCATCTGCCTTCAGCTCAGGTTGTGATCCCAGGGTCCTGAGATTGAGCCCCGGGTCAGGGTCCTTGCCCAAGATGGAGTCTGCTTCTCTCTTCCCTCTGCCCTTCCCTCCCACTTATACACACACTCTCTCTCTCAAATAAAATCTTTTAAAAAATTGACAATAAATGTGAAGATTAACTTCTGCATTGTCAGTTCAATTCCATTGATATACATGCCTATTTTTATGTGTCCTATTTATTTTTATTAGTTCCTTGGCAAGGTAGTAGGTGTTTGTCATTTAGCAAAGAAACACTCCCAGTTAAAATAAATTTGGTATGTAATATTATGGGAAAAAAATCCTATAAATGTCGTCGGGGCAGTAAAACGTTGTTTGTTTTATCTACTGTCAACTCTTCAAGAACCTAGAAGGGTGTCAGGCACCTGGTGGTGCTCAGTATTTGTCATACCTGAAGGACTGATAGAAGGATTGTGTTAGTGAAGTTGTTGCTGCTGCTTTTGTAACTTGAAACTTGGTTGAATATTTAGATTTCCAAAAAACTGTTCTGTGCAGCCTTTGACTGTTGCTGCTTACATTGTGTATAAAGGATTTGCTTTTGATTCTTGTTTACTCTTTCTGTAAACACTAGGTAGAAGACCAGGAAAAGGACATTTGCATGTTTCATGAATAATTTTGTTAGTTTTGATACGTGAAGGTGTAGCATGTTAGATAAATTAATTTTTAAATAGGTGTGTGGTTTTTATCTATTCCCTTGAAACATACTGAGAAATTGCTAGAGATTTGTCCTGAGAAGTGCGCTACATATGGAAAATAACACAGATGGCTAGAGGACCACTTGTGAACACCATCCCTCTCCCTTGGGGCCTTCCTTTTAACCTGGAACTCCTAGGATTCCTAGCAGAATCGAAGGTTCAAGCCTAGGAAGCAGCTACGGCTGTATGGAATTGGACTAACACCCCTTGACTGAGGACAGTTGTAACAAATCTTAGTGGTACTGAAACTGGTGTCATGTAAACTTTGCAGTTTTGTCTGGGTCACACGATTTGCAAGTTAGTAATATTCAAACCTTTGAAAAATCCCAGTGGAAATGCAGGCTATGGGCAGTTCCCTCTGTGAAGAAAGTCTCAGATGTCTAGAATCTGGATAATGCCATAGCAGGACAGAATCTTCCATACAAACTCGTTTCTACTTGTCATGGCTTTTTCCTGCCAGCCACTCATTCTTTTGCCATCTGATTCTCTATACCAAACCTGTGTGGTCACATGGCCTCACTTGATGCAGCCCCAAGATGCTGTCAGTATATGCCACAGACACCAGGGGGAGGATGTCATTATGTCATTATGTGAATTACAGCAGACTGGATCTCACTTATAATAGAGTTAGACCTGGCGTGGACATTCAGAATTGTCTTATCCTGTCCTCTCATTCTGTAAGTGAGGGACTCCAGTGAAGGGCAGTGATTTCCTAGAGCCCAACAAAGAGTCCTTAGAATCCTGTTTCTCGGTTTCCCATCTGGTCCTTTTCTCAGTGCTCATCCATCCCTGGTTTCTTGGCTGCACGCAAGAGAGGAAGGGCTGGGAGCCGATTATAAAGGAAGAGGTCAGAACTGATTGAAAATCGCTTAGGTTTACTGCCAATCCACCTCCTCCCAGGTTCCAACCCCCTCTCTACCCACCTCCCTCCTCCTCAAATCAAATCTTGATAGGGCTACGATTTGGCCTGATTTCCCTTAGAATGTGGATTTGTGGCACTCTTTTCAGGGAGATCGTATGTGGGAGAGACCCTTTTGTCTCAAGGAATCTTATTTTTTTCCAGAGAGACACTTACCACATTGCATTTTAATTTTTTGGCTTTAAAAGAAACACTTATTTATCCAAAAGGTCTGGAGTTCTTCCTTGCCTTTATTTTGTAAAGCTTCTATGCTGAGTTCTTACAGCTCTGTTCTGAATATCTCTTCAGGAAAGAAAATTAAAAACTGATTAGTGACCCTTTTTCCTGCCCGAGGGAGGGTGCAAGGGAGGAGAGCAGAAAGGTAAAATTGCTCTTTCGTTGAAAGGTTTCAGATGGGCCAATCGTCAGGAGGCTAATAGATCTTTTCCCTTGATAATGATTATTTCATGTGTCTGCAGCTGTTTACAAGGGCACTTGGAGGATGTGCAAATTTTCCAGAATTCCTCAGAGAGCCAGCTTCCCCCCCGCCCCTTCCCCTTTCAGACACTGTTTTTACATCATGTTCTGGGGGCAGTTAATTGAAGATAAATAGGTTTTTGAGTGTGAGAGTATATGGGGGTCTGGACCAGTACCGTGTATCTGTAGTTGTTGGTATGGCTTTGTGAACTCAATCCTACAAGAATGTATTCCGAGCTTGCTGTGTACCCCATAGCGTCCAGGATTTCTGGCATTGAGTATAAAATAGAGGGAGGACTCTTGCCTGTAACAAGTTTAATTTTGAGCTGGAAAGCTGAACATTAACGTATAAAACAATAGACCGAAGTCAAGACCATTTATAACCAAGTAATAAGTTGTTATGTGGTGGGTATTCTAAGAGGTAAATAAATTATTCTAAGAAATGATTCTAATATGCCAAGGTGGGGTTAATAAAAAGAGGTGTTTTAGAAAAAGTGAACACAGCTCACAGTGCCTTATCAGAAACTCTTGGGGCCAGGTGTGTTTCAAGATTTGAAATTTTTCAGATGCCAGCAAGGTGATACAGAACATATACCATGTGTTATGCGTCACCCCTGGGCAGGTCGGCGGCAGTACATCATGAAATAAGCACCTTAACCTTGGAGCAGCTTGTTGTCTGGATCTTCACAACAAGTGTGTGTGTATGTAGGGGGTGACCATTGAGATGGTAAGTCTTATGCCAACGGATAGCAGATTTTGTCCCTGTGTTGGTTACCTATTGCTGTGTGGTGTATTCCATCCAAAAGTCAGCAGCTTAAAGAACAAATGTGTATCATCTACAGATTCTGTAGATCTGGAATCCAGGAGCAGCTTAGCTGAATGATTCTAGTTCAGTGTCTCCAATGGGGTGGGACTCAAGCTGTGAGTGAGGCATCAGTCACCTGGGGTGGTGGAGCTGTTTCTAGGCTCACTTATGTGCATGTGGCAGCCGTCTGTTGGTTGTGAGTGTTCTTAATAGCGTGGTGGCTGGCTTCCCTCCAAGGCAGGTGATTGTAGAGAGAGAGAAAGCCCAGGGTAGAAGCCACCATCTTTTTAACCTCTTCTTACTTCTGCGATATTCTGTTGGTCACACCAGCCCACCTTGGTCTGAGAGGAGACTATATAAGAGTGTGAGTATTGTGAAGCAGAGGTCCCTGGGAGCCATCTTGAAGGTGGACTGCCGCAGTCATTAACCCAGTTTTGGCATGCAACTTAAGATAAAGCTCAGAGTTGTCATATCTTCTTGGGTGTTGGATTGTGGAAGAGTGTTGTCTTACATAGACTTTGGTCTCCTCAAAGTGATGACATGTGAAGATAGACTGTGTCTCCTGAAGCCAGTCCAGGGTGGCAAGGTAGCGTGAACACAGAGGAATGAATTTGGTGGAGGAAGAGGAAGAGGGTCTAAGAATACTCAGACCCAGTCTACCATGTGCCAGGCACTGCACTCCATACTGGGGATAAAAGGGTGAATGAGACATAATTATAACCATGTGGATCTAGAAGTATGCTTTGAGAAATCTAGAGTTTTACTTTGAGAAATAATCTGTGCTTGATGAAAATACTTGTATTGACTATCTCCAATTTAAAAAAGGCAGCCTGTGTTGTGGGAGAAAGGAGAGAATACAGACTTAGAAAATCTGGATTCCTGTTCTAGCTCTTTCATGTCCTGGTTTGGAAAAGTCAGTATTTTGGAGCCTTCCTTCTTCATTTGTCAAATTAAACTGATGCTATGTTATTCCATCAATATCACAGGCATTGTGAAGCTCAAAGGAGATAATGGCTGAAAAAACTCTTACAAAATCCTGAAGTGCTATGAAGTATTAATAATTATTATCTTGTGACTCTCACATTTACTAAATGGTGACCTGTGCAAGTTATTTAACTCTGTACCTCAGTTTCATCATCAGTGAAATGAAGATAATAATACCACCCACTTCATAGTTGGCTATGGGGTGTGAATGAAATAATACATATAAGTGCTCAGAATAGTGACTAGCGCCTAACATGAAAAATAGCCAATAAATATTAGCTGTTATTGTTATGTAGCCATACAGTGCAAAACCTAATGGGAGATTAAAAAGGAGTGAAATGATGAGTTAGAATGTCTTTAGACAGTTCTAAACAATGAGCCAAATTATAGTTTCCCTGTAATTTGGGAAATAATAATTTGTAATAAGGCTTTTTATTATTTGTATCTGCATTTACTGACTGGAAAAACTGATTAATGGGGTTGGACAGAGATCACTTTGAAAACATCTACCAGCTTCCTCCCCACCTCCTTTCTCTTTTTGATGTTGACCTTGGTGTGCAGCTTTTCAGACTTTTGAAGGTCAGAGCTGAAAATAAATCCCTTTGCATTAATAGTAATGTAGTATCCATTTGCCTACCCAAGCATAAAGAGGTGAGTTCAATTTAGATAATCTTGATCACTTGATGAAGATGTGTTTTAAGAGTGAAGCTTTGGCTTGGAAATCTGGCAGGATTTACTCATTAAAATTCCTTGTAGGACTAAAATTATCATCAAAAATGAAGACTTGCGATTTTTTGGTTAATTTCAGTGATGATGACATTGAGTTTATTATGATTTAGCTTTTGTAAGATTCTGAATTGCCTTATTTTGAGGATCATGAGAACTTCAATAAATCATTATTTTCTAGAATCTTTTGTCCCAGAAACCCTGAAGAACTTTTCCTTAGACTGCCTCTAAGCCATTACATGCACCCAGGAGAGAAGGCTGTGACAGTGTCATGGAAACATCGGAATTGACACAGGCGTGACAGTGACTCCCAGAGCATGGCTGTAAAGGACACGACCCCTAGGCTTACAGCAGATCAATCCCCTTAGGTTGCAAATAGCCTGTGAATCATGGTGAAGAAACTGGGGAACTTATGTTTATAGGCTAAAAATCCTTAGTTTTCCTCCCGCTCGAAAATGCTGAGCCACATGTGTGCACATACTTCTGCCAGAAAGAAAAAGATAAGTGACCTAATGTTTTTTAGGAAATATTTAATTAACTTATTTATTTGATAGAGGGAGAGAGTGAGAGAGGGAAAAGCAGGCTCCCCGCTGAGCAGGGAGCCTGACGTGGGGCTCGATCCCAGGACCCCAAGATCATGGCCTGACCTGAAGGCAGATGATTAACCCATTGAGCTGTTCAGGTTCCCCTGACCTAAGGTTCAAGTATGATTTTAATATTTGGGCCCCCTGTGTTTGAGCAGTGTTGATGCCCTGAAACAGTATTTTTCAAAGTATGAAAATCAGGGCTCCTAAAAACAGTTGTGCATATTCAATAGGATGTACCTCATTTTAGTCAAAAAAGGATTTTTCTGAAAACTTTCCTTGCAAATTCATTCATGTTTTAAAATGCTTCCCAAATGCAAACAAACAAACAAACAAATAAATAAAATGCTTCCCATCTGGAGTCATTGAAAAGTTGAAAATGACAAAGATTTTCTTCCCCCTTAGGGAGAGGGTGGTGATTTTATGTGTTAAATTGCTTACAGTTTCTTGGGTCTTCCATGGGCTTTTTTCCCTTGCTACTGTCCCTGCTGAGCTGACCAAAGCCTTCTCCCCAGCAAGGGGTGCTGTTGTTTTCAGCACAAAGTGGCAGGTCAGTGTACCTTGGGTTTTAGCAGTATATGTTTCCACCTTTGTCCTCAAATGGTTAGATAATTTTGTGCTTTCTGCCTGAGGCTGGTGTAGCAAAGTGACAACAAAATGTACCATATCCCCTCATGCTTAATGAATTCTACTCCTTTGAGTGGAATCCATGGCTTATTAGACAAGTCAGGTTATTTTCTAAAGTATTTTCAACCAAAAATGATGAGCTCCGATGGCTTAAGCTGACTGGTGTATTTTGAGTCTTGTTGCATGTTTGTCAAAGAGCTTGGCTCTCATTTTTGGCTAATCTCTTCTCCATGGAAGATGCATTGATACTACTTGGGTCAGTTTTGCTGTATTCTTGTATTCAATTCTTAGTGCAGAAAAAGGAGTAAGAGCCAGTAAGAACCCAAATAGTTGGAAACATCTGTAATTTTTTATAGTGCTTACTGATAGATTTTACACGTCCTCTTAAATCGAAATTTTTGGGCTGAGGATGTAGTATACACAGTCCACACGCACGTTCGCTAGTACGTGATTCTGGTATTTCTGGCTGTGGCAGTGCATGCAGGGGTAACATTTAAAAAAACATTCTTTAAAATTAATGAGACTGAGAAATCGTCTCCTCTTATGCAGGAACTGTTCATTCTTAATGGAGTAAAGGATGGGAAAGGATCCTACAGATCCTGGGTAGTGAGTATGTTAAATGTGTGTTCGATACAAACATTTGAACATTAGAATAAATAGCTCAGTTACCTTCTAGCTCTGCAAGTCTGATGGGTTGTGTCTGGAATGGCTTTGGTGACAGGTGCTGGTTTTCAAGCCTGGAGGTTGTGTCTGTGGATTATCTAGTCCTGAGCTACAATCAACTTTTCATTGCTCAGGCTTCACAGATTACTGTTGCTTTTTCAGTTCTCCTCCTAGAGTGGACAGGACCCAGGAAAATCAGTTAAATTTCTTGTTTTCAACAATTTGGATGATTGATTTGGTAGGGGAAGGAGAATGAAGCAGTTTGTTTTTTCTCAGATTCATGAGCATTTGCATTTTTTCATGACTCCTTTATTTCCTGGATTTTATAATTTTCTTCTTCAAGGCTGCTTCCTAGAGTAAGACCATATGCAGTTAAAGATTACCCATAAGAAAATGTGAGCCAGTCAATTCCATTGAAGTTTTAATAGTACTTCCCATGTACCCAGATGTTTTATAAATTCTGTAATGTCTGACACCTAGTGGTGTCCAGTAAAGGCTAAGAACCTTCCCTTCCAGCCAGTTGTGGGGGATATAGAATGAACATACGTGAGATTGTAAGAGAACAGTTAAATCTAGACAAGGATGGAAAGTGTGATGTCGCCGTAGGAAGCATGGTCTCGTGGAGAAGTGTGTCTCAAATTTGACTTACAAGGCTAAGTGTGCTTTAGATGCACAGAAAGTAGGGGTTCTCCAGTGGAACTCCTGAGATAGTGAGGAGGCTGGCCGATCCTGGAGGTAAAGGGGAAAATCGCATTACATTCAGTTGGTGTTACTTGTTAAGAGAAGAACCTGAAAACCGTGACAGGGAGTGAAGACCTGATGTGTGATTAAGTCAGAACAGAGGAGAGTCCTGGCGGGATTTTAGGAAGGTGGTGAGCTGGTGGGTCACTACTGCTGTAGGTGGGATTGAAGCGCGAAGAGCGTGGGGTTTGGGAAGGTAGTAGTGGTGAGGTGATCAGAGCTGGGCTGTGACCTTGGAGTAGAGTAGAAGAAAAACCGACTACGTAATTTTGGACACTGATTGAACAAATATATTTTGAGAAACTTCTAGGTATCTGGCACTGTGCTGGGCCTGGGTTGGGGTGGTGAGGAGCACTGACACCGCCCCTCCCAGCCTGGAGCTTCCAGCTTCGTGGGGGAGCAGGAGTGTGAGTGCATAGGTGTGGGGAGGAAATGGCAGTGGTGATAGGAGACTATGGTTGGGTTGAATGGTGGTGATGTGGGAGGGGAAGTTCGAGGCAGAGGGAACAGCTTGTGCAAAGGTCCTAGAGCAGGGATGGAAAGAATCCTGTATGGTTGGAGTGCTGTCAGGGGATAAGTGAAATTGCTGGTGGTATTTACCACCACAAGTGAGGGAGGGTCTAGAGAAGAATGTTGGTGGAAACTGGTAGTTTGGAAGGTTTGATTTGAGTGGGGGCATGGGAGTACCTGGTGGGGGAGGTGGGAAGATGATGGATTTAGAATCTGTTACTTTTCCAGTTGTCTGTAGGTGGGATCTGCCTACTAAGGGTCATTCCCTAGAATAGCTGATTTCCCTAATTATGACTCTGCCTTTAGCTGGTGCCTTGTTGAATGTAACCTAGTTGAGATCAAGTCACAGCAGTTTTACTTAAGTGTGCTCATGAAAGGGTATCCATTTTCTAGAGAAACATGCCCTCAAAATAATATTGTTTAGTTTTGGTTGGCCACTTTAATGAAAGGTGTCAGGTTTATCTTCTTAAGAGAATTCTTAAAAGACAGATATGATTGATCTTAAGTATTCTGAGTTCTCAGACTTTAGAGTAATGAAGTTGTCAGAAATGAAGTCTATTTGTTTCTCAAACATATAACCTGTTTCTGCTTTGGAGCCTCTGTACCTGCTGTTTCTTCTGCCTGGAATGCTCTTCTCCCCAAACCTCACATGGCTTACTCTCACCCCTTCTGGTCTCTGCTCAAATATCTCCTTTCTGAGGTCTTCCCTGACCTTCTGAACTCACTTCCCCTGAGTCTTTTCTGTTCTATTTTTCTTGATCATACCTACCGCCTTCTACCATACCGTATGATTTACTTTCTGGTTTTGGTTGTTACCTGTCTTCACTAGAATGTGTGCTTTGTAAGGTCAAGGATTTTTTTTTTTTTTTTTTTTATATATCGAGAGGTTTCCTTAGCACCTACTACAGTGTCTGGCACATAGGGGGCTTGCAGTAAATATTGAATAAACTTCTTTTTAATGTGGGCTAAGCTCCTTTTTCTGACTGGCTGTAATCAAGGTATACTGTTCTACCTCGTCTGTTCCCTTCCTTCCTCCCTCTTTCCTTCCTTCTTCTCTTTCTTTCTCTTTTTCTTTCTTCCTCTCTCTCTCTTTCTTTCCAGGATAGGTTCCTCTTAGCTTCTTTCTTCTAGAAAACATCCCGACAGTAGAAGGTGGGGTAGGAGAGGTCTCTCTGAGGCACCGAATGAGCCAGCCAGCACCTCAAAGCCCATACTTTAAAGCCCATATACATTTCACTCAAAACATAATAACTTAAATCAACAGTTGGATTTTATGAACACACACACACACACAGTTAGTTGATCTGATTTCTGAGTCTATGGAAAGACAGGCATACTGGAAGGACTGTACATGAAAGAGAGCCCAACTTCTAAAAATGTACTTATTTGGGGGCCATTAATTATAGAGGATGATAGACCTTCCCTTTTATTAATTCCTGAGGATAGAGATTGGGCAGCCTTAGGAAAAAGAAAGGAAAAGCCATTTGGTTATAAAAGGATTCCTCTTGTCTTCCCGTATTGGAAAAAAAAGAAGTTTGATTTTTTCATACTAAGTAATTATCCCTATACAGTGAATGGGTTGGACTAAGTAATCTCTAGAACCAGCTTCCTTTTTGAAAGCTGTATGATCCTGTTCTGTTCAGATGTTCTGCTCTGGCCAGTTTGTTTTTTACACCATTGTATGAACATGCCATGTGTATTCCTCAGCTTACTGGCCTAGCTTACTTTGTCTCCAGCCTGAGTGCTCTAGAAGAGGGATTTCTACATCCAAGTGCTTGGAGATTTTGGAGGCTCTTGTTTTATAGAACCAAATATATATATATTTTCCTTAGATAGGCTGCTCTGTAGAACAATGGTTCATGCTTTGGTTATTGAGTTAGGAGAGCTTTTGTCAAATCCTGTTTCTGCCACTTACCAGCTATGATGAGAGTGTACTTAATTCCAGTACCTTCATTTCTTTCCTGCCTTCCTTGTACAGTCATTATGAAGATTAACTGAGACACTGTGTGAGATAATAAAATGCTTGTTGTTTGAAGCTGGTAAGTTTTGGGGTAATATGTTACACGGCAGTGGGGCCTCATAGTTGTCTTCTCATGTCCCATAGATGTCTGATATTGTTTAAAACTGAAATAAAAACTCAATATGACTTTCTAAAACACCAAGTGTGTATCTAGAAGAAACTGTTTATTGAGGCAATATAGTAAAAATAAGAAAATACAGGGGCACCTGGGTGGCTCAGTGGGTTAAAGCCTCTGCCTTCAGCTCAGGTCATGATCCCAGGGTCCTGGGATCGAGCCCCACATTGGGAGCCTGCTTCTCTCTCTCTCTCTGCCTGCCTCTCTGCCTACTTGTGATCTCTGTCTGTCAAATAAATAAATAAAATCTTTAAAAAAAATAAGAAAATACAGACAACATATAAAAGTGTGCAATGGTTTCCTAGCAGCGGCATTTTTTCATATTGTTTCAGCATTGAGAGAGGCAGAATTCATTTATCAGAGCTTAGTTATAAGATTTGATGTCAGACAGACCTAGTTTTGCATCTTGACTCCCTCTTCTCCTTACTGTGTAAAACTGGACTAAAAGCTTAGCCACTGACTTTCCTTCAGTTTCCTCTGTGAAGCAGTGGTGGTTTATCACCTAATACCAATTCCAGCGTTGTTCTGAGGATCAAATGTGATCATACTTATGACATTAAATGCTTATTACACAATGTCAGTATTTTAAAGTCCGTTAGGTTTTTAAAAATTTTATTTTTAAATTCAGTTTAATTAATGTGTACTGTATTATTAGTTTCAGAGGTGGAAATAAGTGATTCATCAGTTGCATTACAATACCCAGTGCTCATTACTTCAAGTACCCTCCTTAATGCCCATCACCCAGTTACCCCATCCCCCATCCACCTCCCCTCCAACAACCCTCAGTTAGTTCCCTATAGTTAAGAGTCTCTTATAGTTTGCCTTCCTCTCTGTTTTTATCTTATTTTATTTTTTCTTCCCTTCCCTTAGGTTCCTTTGTTTTGTTTCTTAAATTCCACATATGAGTGAAATCATATGGTAATTGTCTTTCTCTGACTGACTTATTTTGCTTATTATAATACCCCCTAGTTTCATCCATGTCATTGCAAATGTCAAGATTTCATTCTTTTGATGGCTGAGTAATGTTTCATTGTGGGTATATCCGTCTGTGTATGTGTGTGTACATATATTTATCTGTTAGAGGACATTTGGACTCTTTCCATATTTTAGCTATTTTGGACATTGCTACTATAAACATTGGGGTGCATGTGCTCCTTTGAATAACTGTGTTTATATCCTTTGGATAAATATGTAGTCGTGTGGGGTTCCTGGGTGACTCAGTGGGTTAAAGCCTCTGCCTTAGGCTCAGTTCATGGTTCTAGTGTCCTGGGATCGAGCCCTGCGTCGGGCTTTCTGCTTTGTGGGGAGTCTGCTTCCACCTCTCTCTCTGCCTGCCTCTCAGCCTACTTGTGATCTCTGTCTGTCAAATAAATAAATAAAATCTTTAAAAAATATATGTGTAGCAGTGCAGTTGCGGGGTCATAGGGTAACTCTGTTTTTAACTTTTTGAGGAGCCGCCATACTGTTTTCCAGAGTGGCTGTACCAATTTGCATTCCTACCAACAGTGTAAGGGGGTTCCCCTTTCTCTACATTCTTGCCAGCATCTGCTGTTTCTTGAGTTTTTAATTTTAACTATTCTGAACAGTGAGAGGTCGTATCTCATTGTGGTTTTGATTTGTAGTTCCCTCGTGCTGAGGGAAGTGGAGCATTTTTTTCATGTGTGTGTTGGCCATTTGTATGTCTTCTTTGGAGAAATGTCTGTCCATGTTTTCTGCCCAGTTTTTGACTGGATTTCTTGGTTTTTTTGGGTGTTGAGTTTGATAAATTCTGTATAGATTTTGTATACTAACCCTTTTTCTGATAAAGGCATTTGCAAATAACTTCTCCCATTCCACAGGTTGCCTTTTAGTTTTGTTGACTGTTTTCTTTGCTGTGCAAAAGCTTTTTATCTTGATGAAGTCCCTATAGCTCATTTTTGCCTTTGTTTCCCTTGTCTCTGGAAGCGTGGCTAGCTAGAAGTTGCTGTGGCTGAGGTCAAAGAGGTTGCTGCCTATGTTCTCCTCATGGATTTTGATGGATTCCTGTCTCACATTTAGGTCTTTCATCCATTTGAGCCTATTTTTGTGTGTGGTGTAAGGAAATTGTCCGATTTCATTCTTCTGCATGTGGCTGTCCAGTTTTCCCAACACCATTTGTTAAAGAGGCTGTCTTTTTACCACTAGATAATCTTAACTGCCTTGTTGAAGATTAGTTGACCATGGAGTTGAGGGTCCATTTCTGGGTTCTCTATTCTGTTCGGTTTGTTAGGTTTTTTAAAGGGCTTTAAAAATTCCAATACACATCTATTTTAATATAGGGGAATAACAACTTTGAACAAAATCAGTTTCTCATATTAGTAAATGTTAGAATTTTGATTTTTAAATTACTGCACTTTATTTTATCCCCCCCCCGCCCGCCCTTGTGCTCTGAACCTCCTGCTAAGCCCCAGACATTTTTTTTTTTCCTTCCCATATCCAACAGTTCTCTTCTGGGATACAAAGTTACTTCAGTATAAATTTACAGTTCATGAAATTAAAGAACCAACTGCTTCAGAGGCCCACAAACCAATAATTTACTCTTAAGTGTGTTTGTACATCTGAGAACACATAGCAAGGGGCCTGGAGATTCCCCGAGCTGTCTCTAGAGCCCCTGAACTGGCAGTGTTCCCACATTCCCGTTCTGTTTTCCTGGGTCTGAGCATGATACCTTTTGCATATTAAAGATCACTGCTCTGTATAGCACTGAACGCTGGAGAGCTAGAGCACGGAGAGAGATGAGCTTGGGAGCTGACCCTGTACACAGTAACTGACCCGGTAGATGGGAAGCTGGACCAGGTCTTTGAGAGAGGTGGGGCATGGAGCAGCGGCTTCTGTCAGGACAGCCTGTGGACTGGATCTTTCTCTGTACATGGCTGTCTGTTGCTCACCCTGCTTTCTCTTTCCCTTTCCTTCAGGGTAGTGGTGCTCACCTGGTGGAGTTTTGAAACCACCCAAAGGTTCTGATTCGAGTCGTTTGGGTGGGATCTGAGCTTGGATAAAGTTTAAAAACCTCCCACAGGTGATCAACTGTGCCCCAGGACTTGAGAGCCAGGAACACAAGCCAGGTTGGTTGGCAGATCTCTGCTTCCCCATTTAGCCTTTCCAGGCTCCTCCCCTCCACTTTACCTCTCTTAAATCTGTGTATTTAAGCCTTGACCCTGGCATCAGATCTGCAGTGCACTTTTCAACTACCGTCTTCAACTGCTTGTCCTTTTATATGGTCGGAAGGCAGGAGATTTATTTTTGTGAGGATTCTCAGGCTGTCACTAGATACGGTACAGGTAAGTTGTTAGTTTGCTGCCCTGTTGAGTTTTGAATTAATTTAATGATCTGTGAATTTCTGCCGAAACAATTTGAATTTCTAAGTCTTCTCTGTGGCATGGCCCCTAGAGAGAAGCTCTTGGGGTTTGGTATCTTAAAATTTTCCTCAGCCAGGCCTTGTGTGGTGATACAAGACTGAGAAGGTTTACTTTTTTCTCCCTATACTATTGTTGCTAGAAACTGGGTGGGTAACTTTTACATTTCTTAAGTAGAGAAAGTGGAGAATTAAGAATGTGTTTCGTGAGTTCTGAATAAATCTCTTAGGAAATGTCTTAGCATTTTATTTATTTATTTTTAAGATTTTATTTATTTGAGAGAGAGAGAGAGAGAGAGAGAAAGCGCGAATAGGGGGAGAGGCAGTGGGAGAAGCAGGCTCCCCACTGAGCAGGAAGCCCGATGCAGGGCTCAATCCTAAGACCCTGGGATCATGATCTGAGCCAAAGGCAGATGCTTACAATTAAGCACCCAGGCACCCCAATGCCTTAGCATTTTAGCAAAAGGTACAATATACAGAACCATCTCATTTACAATTTCATTTATGGATAATATGTATTTAATAATGTGGAAGCTTTCCAAGTCTGCACTTTGGAGGACTTTGTGATAAATCTAAGTATTATTTTGCAATTCAAACGAAAATTTATGAATTATTTAACAGAGTTTCTTTAAAATATTATCACCTTAAGAAGTTCAGTTAGTCTAGTCCAGCAGAGACTGACACTTGTTTTTAGTGGTGGTTCTTTACTTTGGAGATACTTAAGTGATGGGAAGGCTTTGGAGGAAGGTGGCTGCTGGGGCATCCTGTTGGGATGGTGGTCTGAGTGTGCTCATGGAGGGCGTCTGTGTTGGACATGGTCAACATTAGATAGCAGGCGTTCACGCAGCTGCCTTCATCACTGGTGTAAGCTAGATGCGGCTAACCCAGTGCCACAAGAGTCCACCTAGGGACCTGTTTGAGCAGAGTTATCAGGTAAAGTCCAAGGAAGAGGCCGTTAATGGCATTGCACCCTGAGCAGCGCAGGACCTTAGTTTGGTCCCTTATGAGCTTGTGCTCCTAGAGCTGAAGGGCAGGCAACCTCAGGCCTTCCTCCCATGGCTCCTGCTCTCCTGGGTGCCTGGGTGGTTGTGTCTTTGCAGAATCTTATCCCCTTTTTGACCTCTCTAGTCCCAGTGGGAAGGGAGCTCTTTCCTATAGGGTTTTGGTTTCCATATCATATGTGAGGCCTTGTGAATACATACACTCAAGGGGTGCAGGTGGCACCTTCTCTCGTGTTTTGTTTCTGTTTTTTCCTCTTTATAGCCTTTTTGGCTAAAGCAGGGACCTACTGGTATGCTCTGTCAATGGTGAGGTCAGTGTGGAGTGGGGGTAGCAGAGGGGATGGGTCAATCATTATCTTGTTTGTTTTCTTCTGAACTCAGTTCTACTTATATTCTGGCAGGAGAAGCCCTTTCCATTCCCCCTGAGCTTAGTCTTCCAGTGTCCTGTCCATGGTCTCTTTCTGGAGTCAGAACCTCAGTTTTGAGATGTGTACAGTATTTATGATCCTAAAAACAGGACTAAGAAGAAAGTTGATACCAGATGTTCATTTTAAAACTTTATTCCTACAGCTTGTCCTGATGTTGGTGCTCAATGCTTTTCACAGTTCAGAGCCTGACAGTTAAATCCAACCATCATTTATTGGATTAAAATTCAATTACCCAGAAAACTCCATTCCCTGAGTGTCATTTTAAATCAATATTGTGTCACATATAGATGAACTCAGAAATCCCTTTGTTTTCCTTAAAATAATTATAGTAGATGTGCACACCTCTTAAAATCTAATGAAATCAATGTTATTAATTTTTAAGCTAATAAAATTTATTACCAAAGGTTTGTCCCATTGGAAATAACTTAGATCAGACAGAAGTAATTTGCTGTAACCATATTTTATGTAAGGTTTGAGCATTTTTATGGGCTGGGTTTATGAGGCTAGTACTTTAGAGGCTGTTGATTTCTTCACTGTGCATTTCCAGGGTTTAACATCTGGTGCCCCTTTGTGGGTGATAGTGCCTTCGTTAGGTACTAGTGCAAACAGCTGTGCTTATTAAAGACCTGACTAACAGGACAAAGGGATGTGAGGCATTGCTTCATTCCATCATGCCTTTTAAGAATGTGAAATGGTAGGGTTGAATTCTTTATTAAAGTAGCTAGAAATAAGTGTAATTAAAAGGACTAATTAAGCCACATTAAAAAGTTAATTATTTGGCTAACTGCAAGCTCACAACTGTAGTTATTTCTGAGATAGCAGAGATCAGAAGAAGAAAGGTTTAACAGCCTCGTTGTAAAGAAATTAATACATATTGCCCACATTTTGTCCAGAAACATTCTACCAATCTTGAACACCCAGTGAGACCTTGTAAAACTGGAACCTCGTCATCTCTGAGGGATACATATTTAAAGATTTGAGAAATATAAACTTGCATATAAGAAAACTTGTGAGATTGGATAGTACCCATTTCTGTTTTCCTCATTTGAGTTTTGTGCCCTTCAGTGTATGGGGTCTTGTAAAATGTGCTAGGTTAGGCTACAATTTTAATTCTTTTAATATTGATGAGATATTTTCGGTGGGTCAAGAGACAGAGACTGGTCAGTAGATTTTTCTTTTCTTTTTTCTTTTTATTGATTATGTTTTTGGCTCTAGATAACAGGATTTATTTTTCTCCCAAAATAATAAGTCTGGAGGCTGGGCAGTTCAGGATTGGTGCAGAGATTTTAACAATGCAGGGTTCTGGATTGGCTTTTCTTTGAGTTTCTTGACTTTTTTTCCTCATGGTTGCTGGGAGTGGATAAAAACATGTTCATTCTGTGTTCTTTCTAATGGTTTTCCGTACCCTCCCCATGCTTTCCCATGTTTTTGTTATAGACTTTGCCCAAATTACCCAAGTGTGTTTCTTCCTTGGGCCCTGACTGTTCCAGGCATGTCTGTTTTTATCAGAGTTGAGCGGTTTCTCCAGAAGCCTCACATCTCTGTAAGAAGTCCTTTCCCACTGGCCAGAACAAGGCACATTCAAGTTGTGGGTTGTAGAGAGAGTGCCTGGCAGGGTCTATTACCAGGCAGCCTCTGCTGGCAAGGGCATTACCAGCTCTTTATAACCAATAAAGCTGAAACCAAATCTGAAGATCATATGTGCTGTTTCTAGTCTCTTCCTAAATGTGATGTGGGCTGAGGAGTCACAGGATCATGCAGTGATGAAGACCAACCACAAAGGGAATTTCACAGGTACCACCTTCATGCCTGACCAGCGGCTCTGTGTATTATTGAGGCCTAGGCAAAAATTTATTTACTGTCCATGCTGAAATACCTCCAAAGCCAGATCAAATCCTTTATGACTTTTCTTTTTCTTTAATAAACAGAGGTACTCAGAGCAAGGTTTATTTTTTCAATTTTTTAATTTTTTAATAAACATATAATATATTGTTAGCCTCAGGGGTACAGTTCTGTGAATCGCCAGGTTTACCCACTTCACAGCACTCACCATATCACATCCCCTCCCCAATGTCCATAACCCCCCCGCCCCCCTCAGTTTGTTTTGTGACATCAAGAGTCTCTTTCAGTTTGTCTCCCTCTCAATCCCATCTTGTTCCATTTATTCTTTTCCTATTCCCAAACCCCCCATATTGCATCTCTACTTCCTCATATCAGGGAGATCATATGATAGTTGTCTTTCTCCAATTGACTTATTTCTCAAAGCAAGGTTTTGATAGATTACTTATTCTTCCTTAGTTTGAAAATGTAGCTGTCAGTATTATCTTCCAGTAATGTATACTTTCCACTCTATAAGCATCTGTGAGAAGGAAAAAATTTGTATTTGGCTGTGGCAGAAATTTGCTTGTGGTAGAAAGCTCTCAGGCCCTAAATAGGTAGAAAGCTCTCAGAAAATCTTAAATAGGGATTTTACTGACCATCTGTTTTACAACAGTGTTATCTTTTTAGGAGAAGTTCTAATTGTTTTTTAGGAGAAGTTCTAATTTTTGATGTAATTATATCTATAATTATTTTTCTTTCTTTCTTTTTTTTTTTTTAACCTTTCTTTAAAGGTGTGCTAGTAAGGGGTAGAAGGGGGAGGGGCAGAGGGAGAGAGAGAATCTTAAGCAGGCTTCACATCCATCGCAGAGCCCCACACAGGAATCCTGAGATCATGACCTCAGCCAAAATCAAGTCAGATGCTTAACTGACTGAGCCACCTAGGTGCCCCCAAATGTTGATGTCTTATATGTAGGATTTATTTAAGATTTTTTCCCTTTTATTGATCAGTATGTTACTATACCATTAGTTGTCTGAATTACTGTTGATTTAAAATACATTGTACTCTTTGATTTAGGTAGCACTCATTCTCATTTTATTATTTTTAAAGATTTTATTTATTTGAGAGAGAGAGAGAGAGAGCAATCACAAGTAGGCAGAGAGGCAGGCAGAGAGAGAGGAGGAAGCAGGCTCCCCACTGAGCAGAGAACCTGATGCGGGGCTTAATCCCAGGACCCTGGGATCATGACCTGAGCCGAAGGCAGAGGCTTTAACCCACTGAGCCATCCAGGCACCCCTTCTCTGTTTTCTTTAAGTCTTGAAATACTTTGTCTTTCTAAAAATTCTCATTAGGATTTAAATCTGATTGTGCTAAACCTGTGATTTTGTTTTGGAAGAACTGAAATACTCTTTCAGACTTGGCATTAAGCAACATGCTATGATTCTCCATTCAAATTTATAGTTTTTGTCTTTGAAATCTTGCATCTTTCATTTTAGGGTCATTCCTAAAGTCACAGTTCGGTTACCTTCTGAATGCAAATTTTATACCACCCCCCCCCCTTTCTTAAAGCAGAGTATTGCTGGCATTTGGGATGGCTGAAGAAAAGTTTTTATCTTGTTTCTCTATTATGATAATCTTGATTATTGGCTGCACTTAGTCTTTAGTTGGCTCCTTTGAGATTTCTTGAGTAGCCCAAGTTTTCCAGCCTTTGGGAGTCCTACTTTCTTTAAATATATAAATGACATGAAACTGAATGCACCTCCTACGTAACTTAAGGGTGTTCATTTCCCCCCCTACACACACTTATTTCTGTGGATGCTGTGCGGTGAGCATTAACTCCCACCCCCAACCTCAGCTTTTATTGAGATGTAATTGACATATTAGTTTAAGATGCACATTGTGGTGACTTGATAAATTATATATCACAAAATGATTGTCACGGCAGGATTAGTTAATATCTTCATCAGCTCACATAATTACTGGGTTTTTTGTGTGTGTGTGTGTGTGTGTGTGTGTGGTAGGGACATTTCGAATCTACTCTTTCAAGTATATAATACAGTTTTGTTAACTGTCATCACATGCTGTACATTAGATCCCTAGAACTTACTCATCTTACAGTCAGAAGTTTATACCCTTTGAACTACATCTCCCTGTATTCCTCAGCCCCTGGAAACCATGATTCTGCAAGTTATGCTTTTTAAAGGTTCTACATCTAAGTGATATCCTACAGGATTTGTTTTTCTCTGACTTACCTCACTTAGTATAATGTCAGGGTCCATCCATGTTGTCACAAATGGCAGGACTTCCTTCTTTCTAATGTGTATATTTGAGTGTGTGTGTAAATATAAAAGCAACCACATCTTTTATCCATTCATCTGTTGATGGACACTTAAGTTGTTTCCATGTCTTGGCCTTGTAAATATGTTGCAGTAACTAGAGGAACACAGAGATCCCTGACATCCTGATTTCATTACCTTTAGATGTATACTCAGAAGTGGGATTGCTGGATCATATGGTAGTTCTATTTTTAACTTTTGGAGGAACTTTTATTTCTTTTTCTTGCCTGATTCCTCTGACTAGGACTTCCGGTACTACAGGAGTAGTTGGGGATGGCCCTGTTACTTAGGGAAAAAAGCTTTCAGCTTTGCAAGGTTGAATCTGTTAGGTGTAGGCTTGTCACTGACGGCCTTTATTATGTTGAGGTGTGTTCCATCGATACCCAATTTGTTGAGTCTTTATCATGAAGGGATGTCATATTTTGTCAAAGTTTTTTTTTTTTTTTCTGCACCCATGGAGATGATCATGATTTTTATTTTTCATTTTGTTAACATGGTGGTTATTAGTGTGTGTGTGTGTGTGTGTGTGTGTGTGTGTTCCGCTCTCCTTCTCTGGAGATGGGATGAATTCACACTTGATCATGAGGTATGATCCTTTTAATGTGTTACTGAAATTGGTTTGCTAGTATTTGGGGGAAGTTGATCATCTGTCATCAGGGATACTGATCTGTAGTGGGTATTTTTTTGTTTTTGTTTTTGTTTTTTTAAAGATTTTATTTATTTATTTGACAGAGAGAGATTACAAGTAGGCAGAGAGGCAGACAGAGAGAGAGGAGGAAGCAGGCTCCCTGCTGAGCAGAGAGCCCGATGCGGGACTCGATCCCAGGACCCTGAGATTATGACCTGAGCCGAAGGCAGCGGTTTAACCCACTGAGCCACCCAGGCGCCCCTATTTTTTTGTTTTTGTTTTTTCTTTTTACAGTGAACTTACCTGGTTTTGGTGTGAGAGTAATGTTGGATTTGTAAAATGACTTTTGTAGTATTCCTTTCTCTTCAACTTTTAGGAAGAGCTTGAGAGGGATTGGTGTTAATTCTTTTTAAATGTTTGGTGACATTCGCCAGAGAAAGCATTTGCTCCTGGAAATTAATTCTCTTCATTGGCATCCATTGGCTTTTGTTTTCTTTCCAGTTTCTCCAGGGTCGCTCCTGGCTTTTTACCACTGCTTTGTGGTTGCTTCTGCAAGTCTCTGCTTTGACCCGAAGCAGTCTCCCTTTTTTACTCAGGTTTTTTTTTTTTTTTTTTTTTTTTTAAAGCTTTTATTTATTTATTTGACAGAGATCAGAAGGAGGCAGAGAGGCAGGCAGAGAGAAAGGGGGAAGCAGGCTTCCTGCCGAGCAGAGAGCCCGATTTGGGGTTCGATCCCGAGACCCTGAGATCATGACCTGAGCTGAAGGCAGAGGCTTTAACCCACTGAGCCACTCAGGCACCCCTACTCAGTTGTTTTTAATTCAAGTCTGAGTTGAGTATAATGTGGTTCTCATTTTTTATTCAGGCTTGAGGAAAGCCCGAAAGAGTTAGAAAGCAAGAAAGGAGATTCGACACACCTGCTTCCTATACACTGTCTCTTTTAGCAGATTCCCAACTCCCAGATGAGAGTCCCCTCTCCTTTTTTCTTTCACTGAATCCCCTGGCACCAGTCAAGTTCCTGATCCGCTCAAAAACCAGACGCTCAAAAGATGTGCATTATTCTTTGAGAGATACTTCTGCATTAGAAGATAGAATATTGAACGTGGAGGCTACATTGCTGCATTTGAATTACTCCACTGGGTCAGAATTTCTCCAAGAAGAGCCAGGTGCTTGACCCACACAGGCAGGATTCATCCAAGGGCCACTCCCTGGAGTGGTTTTTAGCCTCCACTCTGGCCTGTCGTCTCAGTCTTCCTTACAGCTATGCAACCTTATCCTCTCCCAAATAATGACTGTTTGCTCTCTAACTTTGCAACCCTTGTTTTCTAACCACCATTGGTTAGAACCTTCTAATGACATGCAGAAATGCTGGTGACCAGTTGAAAGGTCTTTTGTTTTGCTCTTTTAAATATGATTAAATTAGGGGCACTTGGGTAGCTCATTTGTTAAGTGGCTGCCTTTGGCCCAGGTCATGATCCCAGGGTCTTGGAATCAAGCCCCACATTGGTGGAGCTCTCTGCTTCTTCCTCTCCCTCTGCTGCTCCCCCTGCTTGTACACTCCTCTCTCTGTCAGATAAATAAATAAAATCTTAAAAAAAAACCACTTTAACATTATCAGATTTAATCAGAACCCACGTTACATACGAGGAAGCGAAGGCACAGAGTTTAACTAATCCAGTGCCTTAAATACGATAGAAAGAGCCCTGATTTGAACCCAGACTGCCTGGCTATGCCTCCCATGTTTGCATCCATGCCACCTTGGCTCGAATATGCAGAATATACCCTCCTGGTACAAATAAAGAAGGACTAATACTTTTGGGTCTGTGAATATATGTATATTTTATATAGTTTGAAAGACATTATTAACAGTGATTGCTTTTGGAGAGAATATTTAGTGATCGGGTAGACAGGGTGACAGGCTCATCATTCTATAAACGTCTACACTGATTCAATTTTCCGACCTTGTGCATCTTCTCCTTCTCCCTCTGCTATTCCCCCTGTGTTTACTCTCTCTCTCTCTCTGTCTCCCTCTCTCAAATAAATAAATAAATAAAATCTTTTTTTAAAAAAACCCAACAAAGGGCGCCTGGGTGGCTCAGTGGGTTAAGCCACGGCCTTCGGCTCGGGTCATGATCTCAGGGTCCTGGGATCGAGTCCCGCATCGGGCTCTCTGCTCAGCAGGGAGCCTGCTTTGCTTTCTCTCTCTCTGCCTGCCTCTCCATCTACTTGTGATTTCTCTCTGTCAAATAAATAAATAAAATCTTAAAAAAAAAAACCCAACAAATAAATATGATTAAATTGAGGTGAAGAATGTCAGGTTAAAGAAAGAACTGCTCTTCCCAACTTAACTAAGGGTTTAAAAATCAAGAATGGATGTTATTATATCAAATACTTTTCTAAGCACCAACTGACTTCTTTCTCTTAAAAATTTTTTTGAACTAATTGATGCAAATGATCATATTGAAAATTTTTAAAAATTTATTCCTGGAAGAAGTTCTTCTTTATTGGATGCCATTAGGTATGTTATGCATGTTTTTATTCAGAATGCTACATTGTCACCCCCTATATAGGCAGAGTGCCGGTTTCCTAGCACGACTTCACTTTGGAAAGACACCTCCTTTATGTGGAATTGGTGCGACAAAGTGCCTTCTTCATACCGTCGAAGCAGAGAGGAATGTGACTGAGGCTTAAGCAAAGTGCTGGGACTTTGAATCTTATAAAGACCAAAGGACAGTTTAGAGAGTTTTTAGTCTGTGCTTGGTTGCCAAGAGTGCAGTGGTGATCTGTGTCCTGCCATAGGAGCATAAAGGCAGCAGTCATGGAGAGGATGCCGATGGGAGCAACTTGACTCGAGGACTTGACCTTGGTCATGGCTTCTGTAGCCTTGCTGTCTGTCATTTTGTGAACTTGGTTTTCCAGGTTGCCCATCCATCCTCTGAGCTATCAGTAAGCTTCCAGAAAATTGCTTCCCTGCTTAGGTTTGCTAGTTGCTTTCTGTACCTTACAGTCAAGAACCTAACCATGTAATAGCATAGTGGAGGGAGTGTGAACAGATACTGGTCCAAGTCCTGGTTCTTTTAGTAACTGGTTTTGGGTAAGTCATCTAATCTCTCTGAACCTTCTTTGTAAAACCTCGCAGGGTGGTAGAGTTAGAGATCACATATACCAAGTATATCCTCTCTCATAGTAGGCACTCAGTAAATTATCAGTAATTATTTATAGAATGTTCTGTAATCCTTCTGAAATCCAAGAAGTTTTAAAAACAGACTTTTTTCCCTCTTTCTTTCTTTCTTCTTCTTTTTCCTCTTTTTTTTTTTTTTGTTTTGTTTGTTTTTTTAAGGTTTATTTATTTGAGAGAGAGCTTGTGTGACCAGGGGCAAGATCAGAGGGAGAGGGAAAAACAGACTCTGCACTGAGCACAGAGCCCAATGTGGGGCCTGATCCAGAACCCTGAGATCATGACCGGAGCTAAAATCAAGAGTCCAGCGCTTAATCAACTGAGCCACTCAGACACCCAATCACTTCTTTTTTTTTTTTTTTTTTTTTTTTTTTTTTTTAAAGATTTTATTTGTTTATTTGACAGACAGAGATCACAAGTAGGCAGAGAGGCAGGCAGAGAGAGAGAGAGGAGGAAGCGGACTCCCTGCTGAGCAGAGAGCCCAATGTGGGACTCGATCCCAGGACCCTGAGATCATGACCTGAGCCGAAGGCAGCGGCTTAACCCACTGAGCCACCCAGGCGCCCCACCCAATCACTTCTTAACTGAACTGGTTTGTCCTCAGGATTTGGTAGTGTAGATTCATGTTGAGTTTCCTAATTTGGTTTAAATAACTCTCTTAGTTACTCCAGCCTGGTTCCTGGCTCTTGCACTGTTTTCTGGGACTTAGGACTGAGCTTTCCACTAGGAAGTACACTTTTGATGACATAGCACTTCTCCTTCAGGTAATGATGGTTAATCTGCTTGGTAGGGTAGATTAAGTTTTGACTCCTAAATTTTATGTTCCTATGTAAGATCTTAAAATAGAAAAATTTAATGGCTTTCAATTAAAAAAATATAGTCGTAAACTCCAGTAAGTCAGTGCTTTGCTCAAAAGGCAGTTCAAATTGCCTTTTTTAGGTCCTGTAGAATTATAGCAATGAATCCTATTTTGGCCAAAGTAATTAGTTGTAGATTGGGGAAGGTTCCAGTAAGTAGTTATCTTGATACTCTCGTGTTAGCTGTTGGAGAATGTATCGTGTCTTTGGGTAGATCTCAGATCAAAGTCTGAGTTCATTTGGGAAATGATGACCATAGTTTTTCAGAGTAGTTAGGTTTCCTCTAAGAGTAGATGGTCTTTTCATGCAGTTTGCTGCTGGTGAGATCTTTTCCTTTGTAGATGAGGAGGTAGGAGGGGTTAGGCATGTAAACATTCCAGTGCTTCTCTCTTACTCTTAATTAGGGGCAGACTCCCAGGATGGCCACAGTGTGTTGTTTAGACTCCTCTCCTGCTCTGTTTTTTGCTGCATTTCTTCAGCCTGGCCTTTGTGTTCCTCACCTTTTGGTTCTTTAAAACCTGTCCTTATGAAAGATCATTTTAGACCTTTACCCTTTTTCCAAAGTATTTTGATTTTTTTTTCCCAACTTTATTTGTGGGATACAAAGCCTTGTTTTATAATAAAGACATGCTAGGTGTTCAGAATATGTAGGGAATGTATTTTGACACTGCTGTTGTACAGGTTCATGTAAAAGGAAATGCTTAAACTTCTAGTAACTAATTTTAAGAGTAAAATTCGAAATGTTTGAGGGGAAATGTCTGCGTTCCTTTGCCCCCCCCCTTATTGCCCACTGAAAGCCAGTGTGCTGCTTTGGCTTCCCCGGTTGCTAGTCCCTCAGAGAGTGAGTATCTGAAGAAAGAATGAGGAAGCACTGGTTTGGTGCTAGCCGGGCGGGCTCTGCCATCTTTGTGAAGGTGTTTGTGTCCGTGCACGCTTGTGCAGGCCTGCACAAAGTCAATTCACAGAACGGTTTTGGATTTATGGTGAGCACTTCACGTGGAATGGTTTCCAAAATCAGTCCCAGGTGTAAAAATAGTGCTGGTCAAAATTAGACTTAAAAAAGAAAAACAAGGGCGCCTGGGTGGCTCAGTGGGTTAAACCGCTGCCTTCGGCTCAGGTCATGATCTCAGAGTCCTGGGATCGAGTCCCGCATCGGGCTCTCTGCTCAGCGGGGAGCCTGCTTCCTCCTCTCTCTCTCTGCCTGCCTCTCTGCCTACTTGTGATCTCTCTGTCAAATAAATAAATAAAATCTTTCACAAAAAAAAAAAAGAAAAGAAAAACAAAAACCAAAAAATCCTTTAGGAAGGCTCCACCAAAGAAGCTGTGCTACCAGCCATTAAACACAGCCCATGTTTCTTCTTGACTTGGAACAACTCGTATATATTCTGTTGAGCTTCCTATGAAGGAGGAGGCTTATAATTTAGAGGCTTTGGTGTTGTACAGAAAAGGCTCTTGAACCACTGGGGTCAAACTCAGTGTTTCAACACGTACCTAAGAGAGGCACCTGGGAACGGAGACTGAGGGGACAGGAATGGCCTATACTATTTCCTTCCCTTTGTCTGACTGCCCATCTCTCAAATTGATCTCATTTAGTTGGCATCAGTGGACTATTCTATACTCTCTGACCCAAACAAGCTGGCATTCTTAGCAGTGACTGAAATTTTGTACAGATCAACATTTGCAGTCATGAGGGGAAACAAACATAATTTTTATCAAGATGCGAGGCAGAAGGTAGCATGGCTTGACAAATGAAGTTTGTGAAATATCCAAGTATCAGAATGGATTGTAGATTTTTCCATCTCTGGAGAGCTTTCAATTCAGGATAGGGTTTTCACCTCTCCATGTTGGAATAATTTTCTTGTTGCAGATGAGGTATATGAGTTCTCCTGTCTGGGGAAGGTTGTGGAAAGAAAATGAAGATTGCAATTTTTTCATGATGATTTTGGACCTGGTAATTGTGCATTCTGAATCCACATGTGGATTGAGCCACAGAGGAATTCTTGTCCTAAATACACTGTAGAGTAATACTCTTTTTTGTTTGCCTTGAGTATTGGGTATATTATAATATGAAAGATGAATAGTTAACCACGGTAATTTTATTTCCAGTTCATATGAAGATGTTAGTCTGAAAGACAGCACTGGAAAAATGATGGTATTAGACAGAGTGGCATTTTTCAAACGGCATTTAAATTTATGTATTTTAGCAGCTTTCTCTGAAGTTGTAGAAGAGAAGAATTTAAGTGGCAGGGTAGAAAGTAGTTTAAGCAGTGGTGTGTTACAGGCTTGTTAGCTAATACTATGTTGAACGTCACCAAGGAAATAATTGGTCTTAGCAAGGCTATATAGTGCCCCCTCTTTACTGAATAACATTAGTTAGGTTTCTGGCACTCATAAATTGTGGATGAAATTCTGGACCCAAAAATGTCTGGCAAGGTCAATTCCAACTACTGGCTATAGGCTGTGGTTGGGGTTCAGTGGGCCAGTAGCATTTTTTTTTTTTTTAATTTAAACTCTATTTTGAGATAATTCACAAGTAGTTGTAAAAAGTAATATAGATAAGTACCATGACCATTTAACCAGTTTGCCCTCAGTAACGTCCTACAAAACTGTAGCACAGAATCCGAACCAGGATATTGACCCTGATGCAGTCAAGATATAGAACATCACACAGCATTTCATCACATGGCTGTTTTATGGCCACATCCCATCTCTGCCTCTTTACCCTCTTCTTAAACTGACAACCACTAATCTATCCTCTATTTCTATAATTCAGCATTTTAGGAATGTTGTATTACTGAAATTATTAGATTGGCTTTTTGTTTAGGGTAATTTTCTGGAGATCCTCCAGTTTCTTGCATGTGTCAGTATTTATTGCTGAGCTGTTTTCCATGGTCTGGATGCACCACAGTTGGTCAGCTGATCACCTGCTGAAGAACATCTGGGTTGTTCACAGTTAGAGGCTTATGAATAAGGCTGCTAGAAATACTCTTGGAAGTTGTATGTGTGAATATAAAATTTCATTTCTCTGGGATAAATGCTGAAGAGTGTTATCACTTGGTCTTGTGGCAGATGCATCTTTAATTTTTTAAGAAACTGCTAAACTGTTTTCTAAAGTGTCTGTACTATTTTGTTTTACCAGCAACAGATGGTGACCCAATTTCTTTGCATCCTCACCAGCATTTAGTGTTGTTATTCTTTCTTTCTTTTTTTCCTTTTTTCTTTTTTTTTTTTTTTAACTTTTGCTATGCTTTTAGGTATGTAGTAATATTGTACTTTTAATTTACATTTCCCTGGTGGTTAATTATGTGGACTCCTTTTTCATATGCTTATTTGCAATCTGTATATCTTCTTTGGGGAAATGCCTCTTTTCATCTTTGCTGATGTTCTAAATGGATTGTTTTCCTATTGCTGAATTTTGGGAATTCTTTATATATTCTAGATACTAGTCCTTTGTTTGGATATGTAGCTTACAAATTTTTTTTTTCTTCAGGCTACAGCATTCTCTGTTTTCTTTTCATCCTCTTTAGAGGATATTTTGTGGAGCAGAATTTTGAAGAAATTAATTTTGATGATCCAATTTATCTATATTTACTTGGCTTCATACTTTACATGTCAAGTAAAAGCCAGCCTTGGGGTCAGTCATCTTGTCTCTTCTTCCTAACTCTACCCCTTGGGGAGACATTGTTGGTATAGCTCCCCTCTGTGGATTCTTGTCTCTGCCTGATTAAACAGTCCCATACAGAAAGTCAGATCCATCATGTCCAAGGTGAGTTATGATGAACAGGCACTGGGAGACTGCAGGCCAACCTAGAGCCGGGTTAGTGTCCTGTGGGATCCTACACTAAACAAACTTTCTGATCCACATAGCCCAGACCTTCCCACTTCTGTCTGGGTCAGTAGTGAACCTACTTTGAGATCCTGAGGAACATGGTGGCTCCTCCAGTTCATCTAGCATGTTCCTGATTTCTCCATAAAGAGTTTTTATCATGGCTGCATTAAAATTTTTGTCAGATAATTCTAACATCTCTGTCATATTGATGTTAGAATCCTTGATCTTTTTTTCCCATTCAGTTTTAGATCTTCCTGGTTCTTGGTATGATGAATGATTTTTCATTGAAACATGGACATTTTTGTGTTACATTGTAAGACTCTGGATGTCCTGTAAACCTTTTGCTTTCAATACCACTCAAGTAGGGGAAGGGAGAGAGTTGCTACCTAATTGTTTTGTGTCTCCAAAGGGTTGTCAGAAAGAAGGGGCAAGAGGATTGAACCCAGCGATTGGCTTTGCTGTTCTGCCATCGCTCTGGGACCTTATGTTTCCTTAGTATCTTCTAAGCAGTGGTTCTCACCCTCTGTGTCCATTAAAGTCACCAGTGCAGCTAAAAGCACCAACCAAACATAACAGTCTCTTTCTCCATCCTGAGATTTTTTTTGATTCCGTTGATCTGGAGTGGCTCTTAGTCACTGGTATTTTTAAAAATCTTCCCAGGTGATTTTAACACACAGCTGAGAACTGAGAGCCACTGCTCTGCAGACGGAAGAACCTGAATGTTGACCATCATCCTGTGGTTTCCTACAGTTTTAAAAAGCCTTGTTCTTAAAGTCAGAGTTTTATATATTGCCATTCTCAGTGGTGGTAGGGGAATGTGAAAAGCCACAGGTAAACTTTGGCCCATCTTCTTGGAGTACCAGTTTTGCCTGATAAAAAAATCACTTTAAGCTAACTTGCCAAAAAATGAATGAATAAATAAATAAAACAGATTTTTTTTTTTTTAATAGAGTAGAATGTAAAACTTGCACACATTCTTAAGGAAAACAGGTGAGATCCTGGAGAAAGCTTACATTTGTGCTAAGTCCCAACACCAGGGATGTGTGTTTATAGGGCTTTCCTAGTGGGGTTACTTTGAAGTTATTTATTTTTTTTAAAGAGTTTATTTATTTAACAGGGAGAGATCACAAGTAGGCAGAGAGACAGGCAGAGAGAGAGAGGAGAAAGCAGGCTCCCTGCTGAGCAGAGAGCCCGATGCTGGGATCCATACAGTGCTTGATGTGGCTCCATGCAGGGCTCAATGCGGGGCTCAATCCCAGGACTCTGGGATCATGACCTGAGCAGAAGGCAGAGGCTTTCACCCACTGAGCCACCCAGGTGCCCCAAGTCTTTACTTTTCTAAGAAAGGCAGTTGGTCTAGATGTTTCCAGAGCTCAAGTGAATTTCTTTGAAGTTATTTTGAAATGCACCATGAAGGTCTGGATGGCAAAATACTGCTGCGTATGAGTGATGTTTATAGCTTATTGTTATGTAACCTGGGTAACCTGACTAATGTGGTTTTTTATAGTATGAATCATTTTTATTTAGACAACTATATGTTTTCATCATCTTGAACCCTCAAAGTAATCATTCCACTAACTACTGCTATTTCACATATATGAATATAATATGTAAGAGTATGTGTATATATGTATGTATTATTATTATTATTATTTTTGTCTCAAGCTCTGGGTGATGAGAGTCCCATGGCTTTGAATTCTATACTACCCTTTTGTGCATTCTTAGAAGGTTAAGCCAGGCAACTCTTGGGATAATGAGAATATTCTCAGCCCTTTGGTTTCCACTCCCTAATGTTGTCAGCATAGATGAACTCCTTTCTAGATAGCTACAGTTGGTCACACCAGTTTAATAGTCTGGTTGGGGACCCGAGTTAATCCATGGGGATGCTTCTGACCTTTGAAGAATGCCATTTATTTCTGAACTGAGCTCTCTTTCCACACTAATGATTCTCTTTGTGAAAAGTTCTCTCAGAAGATGGGTGCTTCCTACCCTACGGGACTGCACTCTGGCAGAGCTGACAAGTGTGTACATGAGTTGCTCTCTTTTACCACATATTAAGTGAAAAATGGATGTTTTCTCTTCTTTACATGTCAGTCTGATTTATCTGGAGGTGATCCAAAACTTGCAAACAGACTGCTATATTTTCAGCACTGTAGGAACCACATAAACATTCGCTTTGGCATTTCTCCATTAAAATTTAAAAGCTGGATGCTTTCTTTGAATTGAATTGTGGACCTTCTTGTGGTGGTTGAGTGTAGTTATTTGATTTTATTCCTGAAGAAAAGGGCTTGGAAGCTGAACTTGAGAAGCAGGATAGCCCAAGTGGTAAGAGCATGGGGACTGTGAGCAGGTTGCCTGGGTTCCAGTCCTGGCTCTGCATCTTGCTGGCTGGGCAAGTTACTTAACTGCTTTGTATCTGTTTCTCCTTGCATAGGATGGGAATAGGATTTTTATGAGAATTAGATGAGTTAATACATTGAAAGCTCTCAAATGGTTCATGGTCTATTACAGCAAACACAGCTTTTTTAAAAAATTGTAAATGGACTTAAAATAAGGTGGCTCCCACTTCTGCACACCTGACCTGTATGAAAAGGACTTCCATTCTGTGTTGGGCAACAGGGGAAGAACAGCCTCATCACACAGCCCTTGAGGGCAGTAGAAAGGGAAGCGTGCAGACTGGCCCTTGGGATTTGAGGAGAAGAGAAGAGGGGACTGTGGTGACAGGGAGCTGACCTGAGGGGACCCTGGAGATAAATGGGCAGGAAACGCATCTTGGTCCCCCTCCTTTGCTGGGTGGATGGATGGAGCAGGAGTCCCTGATTGCCTTGCTCAGCCTGCGAGGTAGGGATCTATACGCTGGGGCTCTGAGTTGATATCTGTATACATTTTTTGGGGAACAAACATTGGTATTCCTCGTTAAGCTCTGTATTGCTCTAGAAAAGAGTAGCTTAGAAATATTAGTGTAATGTCAGATCTTTTTTTTTTTTTAATTTTTTATTTATTTGACAGAGAGAGAGAGATCAGAAGTAGGCAGAGAGGCAGGCAGAGAGAGAGAGAGGCGGAAGCAGGCTCCCTGCTGAGCAGGAAGCCCGATGTGGGGCTCGATCCCAGGACCCTGAGATCATGACCTGAACCGAAGGCAGAGGCTTAACCCACTGAGCCACTCAGGTGCCCCGTAATGTCAGATCTTTTAAGGGTTAGTAAGCAATTGAGGGCTGCCAGACCAGAGTGATTTTTTTTTTTTTTTTAATAGCTTGTGAACTGGAGCCTGGCAGCTTCTTAAAATTCTTCAGTGACTTCCATTACACTTTGAATAAAGTCCATACTCCTTACTATAACCTACCAAGCCCTAGAACGTGCGTAAGATATGATCTGACTTCCGTGTTCTTTCTGGTCCCATCCTGCACCCCACTCCGTAACCATCCTCATCCATGCAGGTCTTTCATTTCTCAAATGCATCTTATTTTGTTTCCTCTTTAGGGTCTTTGCACTTGTAGTTGCTTATGCCTGAAGAGTTCTCCTCTCATGACCAGCGCACGTTCAGTTCTGATATCCTCTCCTGAAAGGGCCTTTCCTGACTACTCTGCTGATTTCCTTCCCAAAATTTACATGATGATGTTCTCACGACCAGACGGGCCAGCTACTGATGACTCATGCAACAAAGCCTGTGAGGAATGGGGAGAAGCAGGGTGAAAGCAGTTCCAGATCTTGAGCACCCCATCAAAGCTGGTCCAGTTTTGGGTCTTGTCAGATGTTTTATGTCTTGTTCTTGCAGACATGGAGTTTGCAGAATCTTAACCAACCGCATCATCTCAGACTCTGTTCCTTTCACACATGGAAGTTATTTTTAACAGTCCCTTTGCTAATTAACAAACCTTTTGGTTGTATTTTAAAACAGTGATATTTTAAAGTGCTAGGCAGGAGTGTGAACTCCTGATAACGGTACGTGGAGTGCTGACTTAACTCATGGCTGCTAGGTTGTCGGTAAAGTCTTACTGTGACAAACACAAACAAAGTCAGCTTTGTTTACGCCAAGGTTTCCTAAATTACAGAAATTAAGATGGATGGGGACCTTGTCTATTTTATTGACTACAGTATCTCCATTTAAAATTGTGCTTAGAGCATGGTCAGTGTTGCATGAATGAACATAACCATTTCTGACAGGAAAAAAAGAGAGTATGTTCTAAACAACCAGCTTAGAAACTTTTGGAATATAACTCACTTTTTAGTTGAGGATTTATAACTTGAAAACTCCACCTTTTTCTGAAATTCATGAATATTTTTATTTAATCTAGATTAAGTTGATAGCCAGATTGTTTATCAGATCAAATGTCTACTTTGATTAAGACATTCTTTGTATAGGGTAAAATGAGTACATCCATTACCATCCACATGCTTACAGATGCTACAAAAATGACAATTTTTTTTTTAAAGAAAAAAATAATCCTTAAAAATTCAAGAAAGAGGGATACCTGAGTGGCTCAGTGGGTTAAGGCCTCTGCCTTCCGCTTGGGTCATGATCCCAGGATCCTGGGATAGAGCCCTGTGTCGGGCTCTCTGCTCAGCAGGGAGCCTGCTTCCTCCTCTCTCTCTGCCTGCCTCTCTGTCTACTTATGATCTCTGTCTGTCAAAAAAAAAAAAAAAAAAAATTCAAGAAAGATATAGAATGCCATTAAAAGACTAAAACTTTGGAGTAACTCCTGAAAGATACCTGTTTTGCAGAGAAACAAAAGTGGTTAATGCAGGAACAGAGCTGGAGTCAGTTCTGGAGATCTCCAGCCCAGATTTGGCAAGGAGCAGGAGCAGGCCGGTGCCTTGGGGCATTCGTCAGAAATTTGAGATCAGGGAGCCTTCCCCTAGCTTCTTCAGTGGCTTTTGCTTCAGACTAAAGTGGGGCTAAGGGGTCTGAGCCCAGGTGTCCTCTAGATCTGCCCTGAAAGGTGGGAGCTCCCAGATGACAGGCTGTTCACCTTCCTCATTGCATTCCTGCTGCCTCCCAGCAAATCCCAGTAGCAGGCTGGTAACTTCTCAGTGTTTCTTTGGTTATACAATATTCCTTCAGCTCTACAATGTAGATGAAACAGCTGTCTTAAGAATTTTGTAAATATTAAGTAAGTGATTGAAAAAAGATAGCTAGCATAGCATCTAGTGCTCATGATATGAACAAGGGGTCATCGAGCCTGCACTGTGTAGACAGTCTGCTTTGAGTGCCATGTAGATACGAGGAAGCAGTATGAGACATTGGCTTCTCAGGTAGTGAAACACATTGGAATGAATTTATTTAGCTTCTTAAGAAATAATTTCTTACCATACATTTCTTACCACTAAAGCAGGAACGTGTTTCATAAATCCTCGTTTAGTATAAATAACAGGATTTGAAAATAGAATCACAAGACTTAGAGCTATTTCAAATGTAACTCCCAAATACATTCATAAGATTTTCTAATTCATTAAAGAAATATCATGTCTAGGTCTGACTATGAAGCTATTTATTCAAACATCTACAGGAGAAACCTTTCTTTGAAAATCTATTGGAATAGAAACAATGAAATATGCTAACCTGATTTTCGTGTTTTTTGTTTGCAGTCATAATGAAGAAAAAAATAGTATCCTGATGGTTCATCAGAACTTCCAAGGATTTTTTTCTTTAGGTTCTTTTTATTTACCAGTAATTTAATCCAAATCTAGATGGTATTGAGAATACCCCTAAAATGTTTTTAATCTTACTAACTTCTGCTTAAACTGCTATTGTGTTTTGGGGTTTTTGTTGTTGTTTTTTTAACTCGGCGAGTATTTCTCATGTCTCTCTGCTGTGCTTTGCATAGGATAGGTCTTTAGGATAGGATCCCAGCTCTTTGGCAGCTTTGTCCCTTGGAGGAAGCAGTTGATTTCCCTTAATGAGGCCCAAGAGGGAAGATTCCTAGAGGAGAGGTCTCCTGAGACCAGAAGAATGGCTATGACTCTCAGGGAAGAAAACTTAAAAGGAGGATTCCAAGAAGATCAAGCAGCATGAGCAGACCCAGAGGCACGAGATAGCATGGGGAGACACGGGTGATGGTCATCAGCTCTATTTGACTAGAGAGAAAAGACCAAGTACAGAAGAGGAGAGACATAAGTTTAGAGAAGGAGATGGAGCCTGGAAGGGGATAACCTTGATGCTGTGTGTGTCAAGTTAGTGGCAGGGTCTTTTTAAGGGTTTTGACTAGACTAGTGAGGGACCTTTGTATTTTCAGTACGTTGTACAGGGCTGTGTTAGGGAAGTGAAATTAAGGAGGTTTGGACTAGATGCAGGGGGCTTTGTCAGGAGGCTTTGCAGTGGTCCAGGTGGAAGATAATAGGAACTTGAACTAGTACTGGGGAAGTCGGTGTGGAGAGGAAGGGACAAGCAGAGGCAGAGCGATGGCTCAGGTTTGGAGACTTGATATGAAAAGACCAATCTGTTTCCAAAGTATGTATCTCCTATCTTCAAAGGTAACATTGAGTAGTAATCAGATTAACAAAGGGCTTAAATGCTATGAAAAAGATTGATTATTTCTTTGTTGCCTTTGAATTATTTTTGTACCATAAGCTTTATGAGCTATTTCCCCCCAGATAGTCTCGGTACAAATCTGTTTTGATAGGCTAAATACAATTGTTGATCATCTCCTTTTGTCAATAACAATATTAAATCATCTGCTTTGTGTTCTTGGTAAGATAAACGAAATAGCTCCTGGCCACGCTGTTGTGAAGTTTGATTCTGGGTGGGTGGTATGTGGTGTTATTTGGAGCAGGCAGTTTGTGGTTTGTAAAAGCAAGTCCTTGGGACTTTGGTGCAATCGTAATGAAATATAAATGTCCTTCTTGGGGTTCTTCAGCCTTTCCAGTTTTCACTGTATGTCTGAAAAGACAGATGGGTGTTGTTAGTAAATGCAAAGGCGTCTGTACACAGCACGTTCGGTTCATGAATTTGTTAAGAACTTCACTGTGTTGCCCGGTGTGGTGCCTATCTGGAAGGAAGTCTGAAGAAATGGGGAGGCGGTTGTGTCCTGGAAGGAGCTGGCCATGCAGCCCTGCCAGGTGCTAAACTGAAATAGAGAAAGAGGGCAAGGCACCAAGGTGGGAGAAGAAGGGACAGGGCTGAATGGTTCTGTGGACCTTAACAGATTTTTGCAAGTGGTACCTGATGAGGGATGACACGAGAAGATGAGGTGTTCATAGAAATGTAGAAGTATTAGTGCCTCATTAAACGTCTCAGAGACCAGAGGTTTTACAGGGTCTTAAGCAAGAGAAATTATTTGAGGAAATTGAGAGAAATATTCGTGAAGTTTTGTTTTGTTCTACATATATCAAGAGGAGATCCAAGATCCAGCCCTGGAGCTTGTGTAGTATTGGTCAGGATGATTCCAGGGGTCAGACTCCTATTTGTTAAAACCTAGACTCTTGCCTTTGAGCACGTGCACCAGCTCTGTCTTCTGTTGACCAGATAGTGTCGAGCAGAGCTGAGGGATCAGTCTGGCTGTTGAAGGAGATCTCGGAGCCTCTCGCTAGCTGTGGGGCAAGTACTGGCTGATCAGCCCTCACTTTAAGAAGGGCAGAGGGCAGGGGCACCTGGGTGGCTCAATGGGTTGGGGCCTCTGCCTTCGGCTTGGGTCATGATCCCAGGGTGATGGGAGCAAGCAGGGAGCCTGCTTCCCCCTCTCTCTCTGCCTGCCTCTCTGCCTACTTGTGATCTCTGTCAAATAAATAAATAAAGTCTTAAAAAAAAAAAAAGGAAGGGCAGAGGGCAGCCTAACCTGCCTCTTTCTCATGCTGTCAAGGTCAGGGTCAAAGGTGTGCCATGTTCTCCCTGTGGCAGAGTCCTGCTGTGAGGGACCCGAGTCCCGGCCCAGCTAGTAGCTGAGATGGGTTTTGTTCCATCTCTTCGTTCATAAAGACCTCAAGTGGCTACCACAAGGTTTGTGCATAGGACCTGTGTGTGACTCTCTCTGTAAACCACTGTCCCTGCCTCTGAGGGGTTCCCGGTCAGTAAGGGGAGAAGACACAAAATCAAAATGCAGACAGCCATAGGATGGGTGTGAAGTTAGCTTGCTTTTCCCTTTCTGACCTGCTTGTTGTAGTCGTTTGCTCCTCTAGACCTGTTTTCCTGCCCAGCCCACCCAGCTGGGTGCCCTGGGGTGCAAACCTATGTGGAACAACATCAACTTTTTTTGTGCTCTGGCTGTCAGAAGGGACCAGCAGGCTTGGAGGGGAAGACTGTGTGGGGTGGGATGTCTGTTCCCCCAATCTCTTGGGTCAGGTGGCCCATTCCTTCTCACTATTCTCTCGGGGTTCTGGCAGTGCCTGCCTCCCCTTACTCTTTCACCGGCTTCCGTCATTGCCGACCCCAGGCGACTGTGCTGTGCCTGCTGGTTTGTCTGACTGCACCTCTGTGCACAGCGCCTCCATCCAACTGTCTCAGTTACTCACTTGTGACGATAATGGGGTGTCCCACGGAGACTTGACTGGTGACTTCTCCTTATAAAAATAATGCGAGACAAATGTTGAAAAATAGCAGATACCCGACAGTGAATAAAAGGAGTGGAGCAGAGTTGGGAATGGTAGGAAGTGGCAAGGTGCAATAATAGATCCAGTTTCTGGACTTATGCTCTAGCCTCAGGGTGGTCCTGGGACAGAAGATAAGGCAGATTAGTTTGCCCCCCTCTTTCCTGAAATGCTTCCTTGCCTCTTGGTCAGTCCTTCCCAGGGCCCTTGGAATCTGTCCCTGAGCCATGGTCAGCCTTAGTTTCCTCTTGGTTAGGTTCTTTCTCTGCAGTCCAGATTTTAAACTTGTAGTTTGCTTCTTCCCAGAATAATGCTTTCTTTTTTGGTTGTTGAATAAATGGGGAGATAAAGGCCAGAATGTTTGCCTTGTACTTTGTCCTATCAGCGATTATTCAGCTGAACATTTGGAAATGATGTCAAAATCAAAGCCTTAGGAGAAAAACACTTACGTGTTTTGTGTCCCAGTTGAGGGACATTCCTCAGCTCAGTACTTCTTAAAACTGTCAAGGTCATCAAACTGAAGGAAAGTCTGAGAAACTGTCAGAGACCAGAGAAGGCTAAGGAAATTTCACACTGACTAAATGCAATATGGTCCTCTGCATAAGGTCCTGGATGTTAGGGAAGAACTGGTGAAACCCTAACAATATGTGGAGGTTTATTCACAGTTAATTGAATTGTTGTGTCTTGTCTCTTCACCACTAACATAACACAGTAATGTCAGATGTTAGCAGTAGAGGAAACTGGGGGCCAGATTTGGGAACTCTTACCTCTGCAACTTCTCCGTAGACCAAAAACTATTTAAAAAATGTATATTTTTAACAAGTTAACCTTTAATATCTAGGTAAGTTGATATTCAATCAGAAATACTTTATTAAAACATGTACATGAAAATTTTTTTCTATAATATTTGAGGAATGTTCTGCAGTATTTGAGGAAGGTAATACTTAAGACCAAAGTGAAGCATTAAATTCATGAATCTTCTGCACAATTCAGGCCTATTAAGATCCTCTGTTTTTATCTGGAAATATGGTAATGAAAACAGGCAAGGTTCTTTGCAATTAAGAAATAGGTATTTTTTGTTTTTTCTGTGTATCTACCTTAATTCTTTATCTCGGATTTATTTTACTTCAATATGTGGTATTGTATGCTCACATTAGGTACTAAAAGTTCTATGAATATATGAATATAAATGTATATGTGTTAAATTACATTTTACCTCATATACATATATTGCATATTTATTTTACAGTTTATGTTCAATTTAAGAAGTGAAGCTATATTTAGAGACTGTAATCTTGGATACAGATGGGAACTATGAATTGGGAAATATTATAAATTTATTTGCTGTACTTAACTAGTACAAAAAAATAACTTAAAGTCTGGTGAGAGAATATTTAGGTGTTTTTTTCAGAGTCAGGATTTAGAGAGAGAGCCTCCTTATGAACCAGATACAGGGGCACCTGGGTGGCATAGTTGCTTAAGCATCCTACTCTTGGTTTCCGCTCAGGTTATGATCTCAGGGTTTTGGGATCAAGCCCCAAGTTGGGCTCTGCACTCAGCAGAGAGGATTCTCTCTCCCTCGGTCCCCCTCTCCCCACAACTCTCTGTTCCTCTCAAATAAATAAATAAATCTTAAAAAAGAAAGAAAGAAAGAAATGGAATACATCTTGTCAGACATATTAGTTCGGGGGAAAAAGCTGCACACCTTTAATATTATTTGCTTTTGAAAAAGGTGCCCCCCCCCACCTCTGCTTTGAGTTTCTCAGATTGTCTTACTTTTATTTATTTACTTTTTAAGGATTTTATTTATTTATTTGCCAGAGAGAGAGAGGGGAATTGAGTAAGCGCATGAGCAGGGGGAGTGACAGGGAGAGGGAGAAGCAGGCTCCCTTTCGGGGCTTGATCCCAGGACCCTTGGACCATGACCTGAGCTGGAGGCAGATGCTTAATGACTGAGTCACCCAGATGCCCCAGAATGTCTCACTTTTAGTAAGAATGTGCCCATATCATGGTATTCATCCTGTAGGAACTGGGAATAATGCCAGTATTAGTGGTAAAAAAAAGTTTAAAGGTATTAGCAATTCCAGATCAATACAATAAAACTGGAAGTGAAGCATAAATGTAATGTGAACACTGTAAATGTTCTACATAGAATAAATGTCTATAAAAATATTGGGACAGGTTCATTATTTCCTTTCCTGGAGTCCACGCTGAATTTGTTTTCTGAAAAGTAAATTTCATCATTGAGTACTTTTTGAGAGTTGCCCTCTGAAAACGTACAAGCACATACCCTTGAAACTAGTTAGGCTGTGTGAAGTGAATGCCTGAAGTAAGGGAAAATATTAACACATAGTTTTCATTGAAAGGGCTGAATGTGCATGCAGCTATATTATGTAACAGTTTAGTTTTAAACTGTAAACTTAATGTTTAAAATATTAGGCTGTAGGAATAATCAAACAAAGATGCATATAAAGCCAGCTACTGCTCTTAGAAAACCTCCTAAGCCATTAGATTGGATTTGGGATAAGCCCTACAGACTTGGTATCATTTTACCACATTTATTATTTTAAAAAGGGTGAGTTGTCTTAAGGAGGGTGATGTTTTGAAGTGTGGGGTAAAGACGATTGTTAATGATTACTTTAGTGAACTTCAGTTGAGTATTGAAGACTTATCTGTTGTCCCTGAAGGTTCAGTTCTGAGCAATGTTGACCTCAACGTTGGCCAGCTGAGATCAATGTCAGTTAAAAGTCAGACTTTTAAAATTAATGGTCTGTTTTATAAATCTAAAACAGGATCCTTAGTGTAATGGCAGACTAGCCCATTTGGTTGACATTTGCCAACAAGCCCAAGAATTCAAATTAGTTTACTATGATGGGTTGACTTATCAACAAAGAAAAAAATGTCAACATAATAAAAAATTGTAAGAATCACATCCTCTTATTTTCTCTGGTAATTACTTTTACAAATGTATTGGATTTCTCTTGGCTCTCTGGTCTGGATAAAAGTGGATTTTTCAAAAATGTACATTTAAGTAATTATAGAGTTCAAATGGATATTGTGAGATTTGAAACATGGTATGTTAAGATGGAAAGTGAAGGTGCGGTATCATAATCATTCAGGGTAACTTTGAAGTAGTATATGATATGTGGCATTTAAAATAAATTCATCAAGGCTTTGATGAATTTATCCTTGAAACTGAAGCAAGAAGTAAATTGTTTCAAATTAAAAAGTTGTTAAGTTATTTCAGCCATAGTAGAATGAGAGAGCATAAGGAAGTGGAAACTTTTGAAATTGGCTCTGTTAGATTATTGGGAGCCTGTGGCTATAGAGGAAGATGGAAGTTTCTCTGAGCAAGCTCTCAGTTGAAAATTTGATGAATTACTTATCTGGTGCTTTTATTGTTTTGTTTTGTTGTTGTTGTTGGTTTTTTTTAACTTCTACTGGATCATTGACCCACTAGAGAACCAACAAAACAAAAAGCCCCCAAAACAGCACACCTCTGGATTCTCTCCTGAGTAATACATACATATTAATGAATCTTTTGAAAACAATTTTACTGATATATAATGTACCATAAAGCACATAGTTGTCATATATATAGCTGGATGAATTTTTACATATACATAAAATAATGTAAACACTATCCAGAACAAGATGCAGAATATTATCAGTACCCCCAGGAGCTCCCTGTGTCTCTTTTCAAAAATACCTCCTTTCCACTCAATTCACCCACCAAAAGGAAACCACTATTCTGACCTTTAGCGCTATACATTAATTTGGCCTATTTATGACATCATATAAATAGAACAATATAACATGTATTCTTTTGTTTCTGGCTTCTTTCGCTTAGTATAATGCTTTGGAATTCTATAGCAGAAGTTCTTTTTAAAAAAAAAATTTTTTTTTTTAAAGATTTTTATTTATTGTCAGAGAAAGAGTATGCACAAGCAGGCAGAGAGGGAGGCAGGGAGAGAGGAGGAAGCAGGCTCCCTGGCGAGCAAGGAGCCCGATGTGGGACTCAATCCCAGGACCCCAGGATCATGACTGAGCTGAAAGCAGTGGCTTAACCAACTGAGCCACCCAGGCGCCCCCCAGCAGAAGTTCTTTTTTACCCCCTCCCTTTTTCCTGTTTCTGTGTGTTCCATTGTTTGAATATAGTAACAGTTTATTCATTTTACTGGTGATGGACCATGTTTAGCTATTATAATTAAAGTTATTCTGAGCCTTCTTACAGCATTCTGAGCAGGCCTTTTGGGGACACGTGTACTCATTTCTCTTACATGTACAGCTAGGAATTACTGCATCATAGGGTACATGTGTGTTTAGCTTTAGAAGGTAATGCCAAATAGTTGTCCAAATTGGATATACCAGTTTACTCTCCAGTTAGCAATATATGAGAATTCCAATTGCTTCACATCCTTGCCAATGCTTGGTATTATCAGTCTTTTAAAATCTTACTGTTCTATTGGGTGACTTTCTCTTTTTTTTTTTTTCCTCATGTAATTGCAAGGGCATTTTAGTTCTAATGATTAACCATGGACTCACATCAGGATCTCTGATTAAGAACTTACTTGCTGGGTAACAGTCACTGTATTTGTCTCTGGGTGAAATTATCTTTTCTAATTTATTCACAGTTCCATAGGAATATTCTCTGACCTGGAAACTAAACTGTAAATTTAACCACTATGGTCGATCCTTCTTGAAAGGGATGGAGGAAAGAGAAGTGAAGAAAGAGGAATAGCTGGGTTTGTGTGTATGTGTGCATGCACGTGCTTTTGTGTAAATGGAATATATACAGTGAGGACAGATCACTCCTTGATGGAAAGGGTCCAGACTAATCCATCTGCCCAAGTGGCTGGTTGAGCTGGCAGGGGAGTGTTGCTGTCTTGGACACTGAAGACTGGTTTCTGCTCTTGGCATTTTAGGTATTCATTCTTGACAGGAGCCGCTTAGCCTTTGTGAGAGCTTGTGTTGTTAAATCCATTAAGTAGCCTCTGCTGCTGTCACCACGGTCACTTCTACTGGAAGTCTATTGAGGAAGCCCTGGGTGGCTGGTGACAGGGGCTTACATCTAGATTGATAATTTTGTTTACCTGAAGGAGAGGCCCTTCAGCATTGGAAGGCCTTTAGTGCATGTTCTCATGGAACAAAAATATTTTTCATATACTATGCTCATTCTCTCTGTCCATATGTACCTTTCCTGGGTCCTCTTGTACCCTTTCTTCCAAATACTATTTTTTTTTTTTTTCCCATCAAGACCTTGACTACTCAGGTTAAGCATTAACCTTTGGCCATGACTCTGTATAGATCCATAATTCTGGCCATTTCTCAGTATAGATGGAGTGGACAGGCACGCCTACTGGTCACAGTTCTATCGGTTGGGATGATTTCCTTCATGAATTATTTCAGGGACACTCTTTATTGGGGATGTCAGCCTGTAGCAGTCCACCTTTGCTTGGTGTACGGATAGCATGCAAACTGTCTCTAACCCAGGCCCAAGTTTCCCCTCTCAGTCAGCTGGTTGTAAGGAACTCTCCATGAAGTTACAGGTGTGGTAATACAGGAGGAGTAGGTGAAGTTACAGGTGTGGTAATACAGGAGGAGTAGGTATTAGAGGTCTCTGGGCTATCTGCTCATGCAACTTCTTGTGCCTTCTAGACATGCTTCAATCTGATCTTTTTCATATCATTGTCTTTTTTTTTTTTTTGATGGTAGATTGCTTCCGCATGTGTCCAGCCTTATGACCTGGGAGGTCAGATAACATTCAGAGTGCCATGGACAACTCAGGTTATATGGTTACTTAATAACCTTTAATCAGGCCCTGCCAAGGCCTACTGGCAGTCCAGGAGTCATTTCTTAAAATGACAGCTATCTGCTTTGTTCCAGAACCTGAGAATCTTGGGCTGTGGTTCTCTGGAACCTATTGGACTCAAAGACTTGGATCCACTGCATCATAAGACCCAAGTGGCCTAGCAGTTTGTGCTGCAGACCCTACTTGCTGCAGAGCCATCTCTTGCTCTAGGCCCTGCTCAACACTGGTGGGCTTACAGGTTACATAGTAAAGGAGTTAGCAGCATGTTAAGTGTGGTATGAGTTGTCTTTAAAATGCAAAAAAAAAAAAAAAAAAAAGAAAGGCCCATGAAGCATGTGTCTCTTTAGTGGTAAGGAGTTCAGGGTTCAACAACTTGTATTTCACTTTGGAGGGGATATTCTAACATGTTCCAGATCACTGGATTCCCAGACACTTTACTGAGGCTGCAGTCTTTCAGTCTTCTTGGTTTTGTTTTTCACCATCAAGCTTGACTGCATCTCACTAAGACATGGGAAGGTTTTGCTACTTCCTGCTTATCAGGTCCCGTCAGCACGGTGTAACCAATGCAGGGGGCCATTGTAATGGTCTGTCAGATGTGAAGCAAGCACCTTCTCAGTAGACTAGATTCTACCTGAAAAGAGAGTTGTTACAGACCTCAGGCAAGAATGTGAAAGCAGGTTCTTGACCTTGCCAAATAAAACAAGTGGCTTCTTATGTTCTGTGTTGGTAAAATGTTTTCCAGATTAGTAGTGTCATATTGGGTGTCAGAGGCTAGATGTGCTCTGGAAAAGGTATTTAATTTGGTAAATCAGCCATGTTGGAGTCACTGCCTGTATGGATTTCTGGTAACCCATGGCCGTGTTCCAAAATCTACCTGCTTTCTTTCTGCCCAGACCAAAAAGGTGAGTTAAACAGGAATGTGATAGGAAACTATCTGACCTTAAAAATTTCAAGTGGTAATAATCTCTACAGATTTCCCATGAATGTGGCATTTCTTTTAATTTACTGTCTTGGTAGGGAGGGGAAGTTCAGGGTCTTTCACATTGATATTCTTATGATAATGGCCCATATTCCATGGTCAGGGAGCCACTGTGGTCATTCTCCCAGTGGCCAAGAATGTCTACTCCAGGATTGCATTGAGAAACTGCAAAATAACCCTTATTGGGCCCGCTGTGAGATGGAAGAGGCCAAAACATCATGAATCCCCTGACCACAATAAACTTGATAACTTGAGTTTGACTGGCTGACCGTGGTACTTTAGGTCCCTAAAACTAAGTGGAACTCTAACTTAAGAAAAGAAGAAAAATAAGGATTGCTTTCTAATGGAATCAAAGCAAATAGAATGTGTATTGGTTATGCTTTTGTTTTTAGCTCCACGTTCTCCCAGTATGGCTCTGAGATGAACCACCTCTAACAGGCAGTTAAGGGAGAACCGCTGAAGGAGTGGAATTCTCCATGCATGGTAGTCTTTTGGAAAAGGCAGTTTCTGCAGAGCTTGTAGTGGTTTAGAGAGGTTTTGGAAGAGTGTTTCTGTTTTTAAGTTGTCAGTGCTCTCAAACTGGTTCCCCATAAGGAGCCAGAAATGAACTTCATTGTGTTGGAAATTGTGTTTCAACTGTGAAACTGTACTTGTGCTGATACATAAACACACTTAACACTCCCAAAGCATGTGAAATGTCACTTTCAAGTATGAAACATGCTGGTAGGAAAGAGGTGGTAGGTGTTTGTTTTCCTCATGTGGAATAACTAGTCTGTAAAGAAACTTCACACTTAGTTTTTTTTCAAGTAAAAAAGATAAATGTAGTGGATTAATCAGGAACACCTAATCTACATGCACAGTATTCCTCAAGTTCTGCTACTTGAGTTGCATGGAAACGATCTTTGAAATAGCTTTGAGCTTCTGGTAACTTCTCTTCCTAGTTGCCACTAACTGAATACTTTATTACTAATTTTCTTTTGCAAACTGATTAGCCTGATAGTGACCTTGGAATATGACAAAAAATCCGTGTCCATTAAATTTATGTGAAATTATCACTTTATGTGAAATTCAGGTAGAAAAAAAAATCCACAACCCAATACATTTCTGTCTAGAACACTTTTCTAGTTATACTTAATAGTCACATTTCTTACCCAAAGGTAATATACTATGTTTATGAACGGCACTAGTGTTCCCTGAGACTTAAAAAGACATAGTTAAAAGGGCAAATAAAACAGGTTTGGTAATACAATCTTGGCATATATATGGTTTGCAAAGACTTGAACTTTGATGAAGCCAGGTTTGAGCTGGATCAAGTTAATTTTCTGCAGAGGTGGCTATTTCTTTAGGAATCCCAATTAGAAAATGGTATTTTCACTATCAGAAGTCACTCTTGGATGTTTTTCATAAATGGTGAACTCTGTGGTGGGGGGAAAATATGAAAACATTACTAGACTGATAACTAGCTTATGTTAACATTTTAGACAAAGAGGTAGGATTTTGTCAAATTGAATTAAATGCCCCCCCCCCCCATGTTCTTCCCTAACTAAAATTTGGCTTTCTCTTTGTACATCTCTTCTTACATTCTTTCTGCCCATTTGTAATGTATCAGTTTGCCAGGGGATGGTGTCTACAGATCCTTGCCTTATTACTGCCCCTCCTGGTTTGTTTGTCTTCCCTTTATTTATTGCTTTCTCTTACTTTTTCCTTACCCTCTACTCTATCAATTCCTGACTTCCAAGTATCTCCTCACTACAGTTTTAGACCTTCTGCAATTCCCATCCCTGTTCTCCCCCCCCCCCCCATCAGCCTTTTTAACTCCAAAATCTATTTAGAATAATAATGACTAACATTTAAGGAACTCTTATGTGCCAGCCACGATTATAAAGCACTTTTCTATGTTAATCTTTAGAAGAGCCCTATGAGGAGCACCTGGGTGGCTCAGTTGGTAAAAAGCATCTGCCTTCCCAGCACCCTGGGAGCCTCGCATGGGGCTCTCTGCTCAGCGGGGAGCCTGCTTCCCTTCCTCTCTCTCTGCCTACTTGTGATCTCTGTCAAATTTAAAAAAAAAAAAAAAAAAAAAAAAGAGCCCTATGAAGTAAATAGGTCATTATCCCCATTTTACAGATGAGGTTGTTTGCTCAAAGTCATAGAAGTTAAAATCAGCAGATCTGGGTTTTGAACTCAGGTAATCAGACTCCAGCATCCTTGTTCTTAACCATTACACCAGTGATTCTCAAACTTGACGGGACCTGGGAACTTTAAAAAATACTGATGCCGGGGCGCCTGGGTGGCTCAGTGGGCTAGCCTCTGCTTTCGGCTCAGGTCATGATCCCAGAGTCCTGGGATCGAGCCCCACATTGGGCTCTCTGCTCCGCGGAGAGCCTGCTTCCTCCTCTCTCTCCCTGCCTGCCTCTATGCCTACTTGTGATCTCTGTCTGTCAAATAAATAAATAAATAACCTTAAAAAAAAAAAATACTGATGCCTAGGATACATGCCCAACTAATTAAATCAGTCTCTGGGAAGTGGGGCCCAGGTAGCCATACGTTTTAAGTCTGTCCAGGAGATTCCATTGAGCAAAGTTAGGAACCATGGCCCTATATCTACATTATTTAGTATGGCAGGTTCTAGTTATGTGTGCTTATCTAAGTTTAAATTAACTAGAAGTAAATAAAAACTCGCTTTTTCAGTCATACTTGGGACATTTTAAGTGGTCCATAATTGTCCATAGTCACGTATGGCTAGGGACTTCCATATTGGACCCCATAGACAGACTATTTCCTTCACTGCAGAAGTTTTCTTGGAGAGCACTGCTCTCTACCAAGCTTCCTCCCATCCCTCATATTGCTGCCTCGACCCCATGACCTTGACCATTATTCTTTATAGCAGCCCACAGATGAGGCTAAACCCTGGACCTTGGCAATTACCTGAAACTTGTCTACTTTGTAAAAACTTTAACTCCCAAATCCCTCCTTGACTGGAGTCTCCTGTCCTTTCTCCAGTTCATTTCATTTAGTCAGCCTCTCTGCTTACCCATTATTCTCCCCTGTTAGCTTCTACGCTTTCTTTCTTTTCCCATTGAACTTTGGATCTTATGACCAGACCTGTCCTGAACATTTTCTCCAGTGTCTTCCATTTTCTTTTTTCCTGCCACACCCGGAGTGGCCAGCTCTAATACCACCTATGAAATTGTTTACATTCTCTGCTACTCCTGCCCGGTGCCGCTAGAGAAAGGCATGACTTCTAACAGATGGCCGCATACTTTTCCAATCTCATTTAGAAACTTGTCGCTGCATAGCAGTCCTTTCACTTTTCTGTAACTCTCCCTTTTCCCCCACAGTGGCTGTGACAGACCTTCCCTGCCCTGGCCTGTTCTTCCCACACTGCCAGCCTCAGCACAGGACCCCTCCTCTCCCAGGAGAGCCTGGAGCCAGTCTGCAAAACTCCCTGTGCTTCCATCCCCTCCGTCTTCACACACCTGCTATACCCAGGTGCGGTCCTCCCTCATCTCCGATGAGGGTCTTGCTCCTTTCTAAGGTTCTTCTCCCCAGCTGGTTATCCAAGCCCCATCTTCCTATACCAGGGCTTTGCTAAGTCTCTCCTATCATTTAAAAAACAAAAACAAATTCTCCTCCAACTACTTTCTTGACTGTGCATCCCTATAAAATGATGTCATTGCTCCCTTCTTTTCCTGTTAGACAAACTTCAGCATTCTTCAGCTCTCTTCAGTCTCACTCGCACACCTGCCAATTTCCCAAACCTGTTCCCTCTGTATACTATTAAGAACCTCCACATGCCAGACTGGTGCTCTGCAATGCCATTTGAAATTGTTGCCACTCCTGCTTTCTGAAACTCTTCTCTGTTGGGGTCCATGAGACAAGCTCTTCTCTTCTCCTGTAGGCTTCCAATTACTTCCCAGAATCTTCTGCATGCTCTCTCCATCTCCCCACCATCCGCATTACACCCAACTACAGCTATTTATGTGAGTTTGGACCCTATTTAGTCACATCCTCATTTATAAATTGTCAGTGTCAAGCCTGGCATGTGGTATGAATATTGGGCTTAGGAATATTACTGAATGAGGTGAGGCTCAAACACAGTTATGTACAGGGAATAAATAGCTTGTCTGGGGAATACCTTGAAACACATTTTTGATTTGCGAATCTGTGATTCCGCATGGGCAGATGCAATCTCTAGTAGATGTTTGGGAGCTCAGTGTTGAGGTAGATTTTCTCTCTCCAACCTGAATGCTTCATTAGTATCCTGTTCCATCACTCATCACAGACTGTCTCACTTTGCAGATCTGCCTTGAACTTGGCCCCCCACCTCCATACACACACCTGCCTCCTCTAGCTGACTTCCTACTTGCTGGGCAGGGTGACTCATGGGACTTCCCAGAAGCTTTAGTTTTTGTCTGCAGCCAGGAAACATCCAGATCTACTGTGTGTTTAAGTCATATTTTCCTAACAAAACGGCTTCCCATATAGTATTAGGTACATTATTTTTGATCATATCTGAAAATGATTTTTAAAATAATTTGAGAGGGCTGTCTATGTTACTAGAGATCTAAAGAGAGATAAATAAAACATAAAAGCCAAGGCTTTGGAGGTGACAGTAGGGTGATGATTCTAATACAGGTACAATGTGATAAACAGAGGTGGGATGTTGCTTGGAAGGTTTCATGAAGGAGGTGCCTGGAGGAAAACCATGAAGCATGGGCGAGCATCTCAATGAGCAGAGACTAGAGTGAGGATGGCAGTTTATGTGGGCGGAAGGACATGAGTAAAGGTGGTGAGGAGGGGCATGTGTTAGCTTATACTGAATATTGCAGTTTGTTGGAAATAGGGCATAGTGGGAGATAAATGTGGGTGGTAAGTTGAGCCACGTAACAGACGACCTCAAATACCAGCCTAAACAGAGCAGACCTGTTAAGTCCTGGGGAGCCCTTCAGGGTGTTTGTCAGAGGACTGGCGCGATGATGGGGTGCTGGGAAGCTGCATCTGGCAGCATGAATTAGGTTGGGTGTTTTGGTGGAATTGAGGCGGGGCACCTATGGCTGGGTGGCTAGGTCAAGCTGGGTGGCTAGCTTGTTATCCTGGGCTTTGTCTGCAGGGAGCTGGTGGGGCCGGAAGCAGAGGCTGCCCTTGGCTGTGCTCCTCTCTGATTTGCGATAGAGACTGAGGCTGCTCTGCTTCTTAGACTTAGGCTTCTCTCTAAATTGCAGCTAGTTTAGTCTCTCTGTTGCTTACTCTATTCCACAGGAGTCAGTTATGTTCTAAATGGATGCCCAAAATTTCGGTGCAAAAAGGAAGAAGAGCACCTACTTAAAAAATGATAATTAAAAGCTTCATGAAAGTCCAAAAGGGTGTTTGATGTGGACACAGCAACCATGTATTCTTAGGTGAACCCGTAACTCACGTAAGGGCGGAGATCCTAGAAGGTCATGGACAGCAGAGAGAGAATTGGTGAAGGAGAGAAAAATCTGTAACAAAATGTCAATACTTGCCTAAATTCTGCATTAAAAAAAAATTTTTTTTAAGATTTTTATTTATTTGACAGAGATCACAAGTAGGCAGAGAGGCAGGCAGAGAGAGGGGGAAAGCAGGCTCCCTGCTGAGTAGGGAGCCCGAGTGGGGCTCGATCCCAGGACCCTGGGATCATGACCTGAGAGGCTTAACCCACTGAGCCACCCAGATGCCCCTAAATTCTGCATTTTATTTTTTTAAATTAAAAAAAAATTTTTAAGATTCTATTTATTTATTTGACAGAGAGATCACAAGTAGGCAGAGAGGCAGGCAGAGAGAGAGCGGGAAGCAGGCTGTCCGCTGAGCAGAGAGCCTGACTCAGGGCTCAATCCCAAGACCCTGAGATCATGATCTGAGCCAAAGGCAGAGGCTTATCCCACTGAGCCACCCAGGCGCCCCTAAATTCTGCATTTTAATAAGCAGGTAAGAATTATCTGCGATGTCAGGGGAATTGCCAGAGTGTTCCTCAGTTTTTAAAAGTTCAGTTGATTCCTTCTGTATATTCCTCATCCTTTTCCTTACCGCTGTATTTCTTCCATCAGTGCAGATTTCAACACAGTTGAACAGGCAAGTAACACCTTAGTGTTACTACAAACACCGTTTTGACCTTGTGGACTCCTTACTTAAAGGCTCACACTGAAAATGGGTGCGTGTGTGTGTGTGTGTGTATGTGTCTAATGATCTTTTGGTTATTCCAGCCCACTTTTGTGGTTAGATGATAACCACACCTACCCACTTTTGTGGCTAGATAACCACATATACCCACTTACGTGGTTGGATAGTTCTACTTATAGCTTTCAGTTGCTTTGCTGTTTACTTAGTGTCTCCTCAGAACCATGCGTAGATCTTAGTGCTTCTATCTGTGTTTACTGGTTTTATGTCCAACTTTCTTTTTTTTTTTTTTTT
>NC_081568.1:132690206-132698041 GCF_022355385.1 Mustela nigripes | reverse complement strand
GAGCCCCATGCGGGACTCGATCCCAGGACCCTGAGATCATGACCTGAGCCGAAGGCAGCGGCTTAACCCACTGAGCCACCCAGGCGCCCCTATGTCCAACTTTCATTTGGAGTTAGGATCAGATAAACAGCTGGTTACTTGGATGATAACTGTCAAAAAGCCAAATATTGGGTATCCCCCCTCAGATCTTCCACCTTGATGTTTAGAAAGCTATAAAGAGTACTGGGGATTTAAGAATTCATACTGATATAGCCTTCCTTTCGAAGTGGTAGCCTGAGAAGTCTCAGGATTTCTGTGCTAAAAGTTGTATTGACTGATAGAGCAGGTAAATGATGATTTGCAGATTTGTTTCACTAAAATTTGTTTTTGTTTATCTTCAGTTATGCCTGTGAAATAACACAGTGACATAAAAAGCATCAAGAGTAGCATTTTTGGGGGTGCCTGGGTGGCTCGGTGGGTTAAGCCTCTGCCTTCAGCTCAGGTCATGATCTCAGGGTCCTGGGATCAAGCCACGCATCGGGCTCTCTGCTCTGCAGGGAGCCTGCTTCCCCCCTCTCTCTGTCTGCCTCTCTGCCTACTTGTGATCTCTCTCTCTCTGTCAAATAAATAAATAAAATCTTAAAAAAAAAAAAGAGTAGTATTTCTGCTGTATGGTTATATGGCTGCCTTGTTTCTGCTTATGAACCTCTGGGGCTAACATTTTTCATGAGAACCAGAGTGAAATACCTATTCTTAGCTTAACTTCCTTCAGTTTCTGTTTATTAACCTTTAGGCATTTTTAAAATTCTTTCTTGTTTGGTTTCTTTTGTTAGGTAAAAGTATACAATTTATTAAACTTCAAAGGATCTTTTCTATCAAATGTTTGAAAATACCACACCTCAGTATATATGTGTGAATAAATGATGTGACATATAAAAGCATTGGAACTCTTGGAAAGAGAAAGCAAAAGTAATTGTGGTGTGTTGTGGCTAATGGTCTTTTTCCTAGTATGTCTTAGTAACGTGCCTCATTTCTGGGCAAATAAATTGATCTCCCTTGTTCTTATCTTTGAACTCAAAGAACTGTATACCATCCTAACTCTTTAAAATTAAAAAATAAAACCTCAAAACTGCACATAGATACAGAAGGGTCTAACAAGAAAATAAAAATCATCCTAGGTTGCCTGTGATGTGTGTGTACTAATTGACTATATAGGGGCTCTAAGGAACTTCCTGGGATGAAGGAGATGTTCTCTTTTTTGGGGGGCTGTGGGTTACATGGGTATGTTTGTCAGATTCATTAAACTGTATTCTTTAGATCTGTATATAAATTGTGCTGTAATACAGAAAAAAAATCGTAGAGTCTCAGTTCCCAGGGATAACCCTGGTTAACATTCTGTGTATTTCCTTCTGGTATAGTATTCTTTTTTTTTTAAGATGAGATTTTACTGTGTTTATTGTAGATATTGCTTACTTTTTAAAAATTCACATTGTGTTGAGAGTTTCCAAATCTCACTTAATGTGCTTTAAGTATAATAGCCACATGATATCTATTAGCTAAATATACCCAGTTATGTATAATCAGTTCTCAATTGTTGGGTTTTTAGGCTGTTAAAATCTTTCATTTTTGTAAATAAGACATAAATTTAATGGCACAAAACTTTTTCCTTAGCTGTGGATATTTTGTGTACATGTCATTCATTCTAATTAGGTTTGATTCCATTTAATTCAAGAACCTGTGCTTGAGGGCCATTCTGGACATGGAGAGAAGTGACCTTTTCCACCCATGCCCCAAAAGGAGCCACTTGTCCCATGAGCCAGATAAAGTGAGGTTGAAATGAAAATAGTAATGCAGGTTGTTAGAGCATGCAAGTATTTGAGTATTCCATGTCTCAGGGACTATAGATTTGGACAAAATAAGATTATGTTGATATAAATGAATACTATTTGAATAGTTACCGTTTATTAAGACTTATGTGGTGGGCATGGTGTCAAGATATTTCCAGTTGTTATTTCACAATGGCTGTGTGAGGTAGTATAGATAAAAGCAAGTACTGCAGAAGTAGACTGTATCAGTTAGGGTTTGCCAGAGAAACAGAACTAGTAGGGTATGCATACGAAGAGTTTGATGCAGGGAATTAACTTTGGCTATCATGGGGGCTGGCTTGGCAAGTCTGGAATCTGCAGAGTAGGTGGTCCAAAAGAGCAGGCTGGGTCTCTTAGATGTTAGCTGAAGTGCTGTCCACAGGTAGAAACTTCTTACAGGAATCCTTAGCTCTACTTTTAAGGCCTTATAATTCATGGAATCAGATCCATGCAGATTATCTAGGATCATTTCTTTCTTAAATTGATGGTAGACTTTAATCATGGCTAACAGCTACCTTCACAGTAACATCTAGATTAGTGTTTGAATAATGGGCATCTATAACCAAGCCATATTAACTCAGACCGAACATTTTAACGAACCCCCCCCCCCCACCATGTATCCATCTCCCTGCAACAGCCATAAACCAGTTTTACTTCATTCACACCTTCATTCATGTCTCTACCTTCTTAGTCATCATATCATTTTATCCACAAATATTTCAGTGGATATGTTTTGCTAGCCTAGTGCTGTCCAACAGAATTTTCTGTGATGGCAGAAATAAATTTGCTCTCTGTAGCCACTGACCACATGAAGCTATTGAATACTTGGCATGTGGGTTGTTAAGGCTGAGGAACTAAAATTTTACTTTTAAATAACTTAAAAAGCCACATGTGGCTAGTGATTGGTATGGCTTAAGAAGATAAGAAGTTTTCATATAACCAAAATCCTATTATCTTACTCAGATTTTAATAGTAATTCCTTAATATTATAAAATATTCAGTCAATATTAACATTGCCAGCTGTTTCATAAGTGAAAGTGATAAATTACATATTTTTTAATAGCTTGGGTCAGAATACAAATACAAGCTGTACATTGCCGTTGGTAGCCATGTATGTTTTCAAAACCATACGTTCTCTTTCTCTGATTTGCTCTTTATTGGTTGAAGATACTGGGTTATTTGTTCTTCCTAGATAGTATGCCCTACTCATTTTATAGATGATTGGGATCAGTTATGTAAGCTGAGCTCAAAGCCAAGTCTGACTCAGAACTTGAGCTCTTAACCTTTCCTGCACTGGCAATAGTGGCAGTGGTGCTTCTGATGCCAGCAAGGAGAGGTCAGTGGGAGTGGCTGCTGTGTGCCAGGCGCCTGCAGTCCGTCACTCCTATCAGCTCTTCTCATCTTCACCCTGTAGATGGGTTGTTCCCATCTTCCAGGCAGGTCGGTTGACTTCCACCTACATCAAAGGGCTAGTTAAGTTTCTTAATTAGCATTCAAGCATTCTGCACCTGGAGTTTGAAATCGTAACCACTCTGCTACATTGTCTCCATGCTATATTTCTTCTTCTTTTTTTTAGATTTTATTTATTTATTTGACAGAGAGAGAGATAGTGAGAGCAGGAACACAAGCAGGGGTCGTGGGAGAAGGAGAAGGAGAGCAGTTCCCTGATGAGCAGGGAGCCCAGTGTGGGCTCAGTCCCAGGATCCTGCGATCATGACCTGAGCCGAAGGCAGATGTTTAATGACTGAGCCACCCAGGTGCTCCATGCTATATTTCTTCTTAAACACAGGGGATGTAAGGGGTGCCTGGGTGGCTCAGTGGGTTAAGCCTCTGCCTTTGGCTCAGGTTATGATCCTGGGGTCTTGGGATCGAGCCCCGCATCGGGCTCTCTGCTCAGCAGGAAGCCTGCTTCCCTTCCTCTCTCTCTGCCTGCCTCTCTGCCTACTTGTGATCTCTCTCTGTCAAATAAATAAAAATATTTATTTAAAAAAAAAAACAACAACAACACAGGGACGTTAAATCATTTTGGTTGCCTCTTGGAACCGGGACATCTTTGAAATTAGGAAGCTAAATTTTACCCAGTGATTTTCCAGAGCTGTTGGGAGAATGGAATCAATGGATGATTGAAAGCACTTGAGAACCTTTAACGTAAAAGGCTCTTATGGAAAGTGTGTGTCTGTAAAGTCAACTGCCTACTATTCCCAGATTCTTACTGCGCTCCGCATGTCAGTTGCTTCGAAATGGAATCTGTTCCTACAGGCCACATTCTGAACATGACACTTTGATTTAAAGTCACTTAAACATTTTAGAAAACTTCTAAGAAACCTGTTTAGAAACTATCCTGGCCAGAAATGCCTCATGCAGTTCCTAGATGCTTTTCCTATTCTGGGTTAGGAGAGGTTTGTTCGTCCTCCCCAGATGGACTCCCCAAATGCGCTCTTGGAAGCGAATGCCTCTGAAGTGTAGCAGCTTACTGCAAAGCCTGAGTGTCCCTGTATGCTGGAGTTTCCCTACTTTGTATGGTGATCCACTAACTGGAAGCATGCAAACGAGTCCCTGTGAGTCTTGGTGGTTGGTCTTCTGTGAAGACCGCCTCTTCAGAGGTCACCACCTCACTTCCTTAACTCAGGTGGCTGCGGAGCTGGCTCCTCCCGCTGCCGCCCTGCACACCAATAGAGAGTAGATCCCTCCCATTCTAATTCCTTTCACGAGTATTGGATTAAACTGGTACTTAATGTAGCACAGAGCAATTGGCCTGGCTGATGAAAAGGGCCTGGAAAATGTGCCTGATGCTCTTACAACTCCATAAAATCCACTGCCAGCTCACCCCCCTCGGGACTGTGGGGCATCTCAAACCCACCTGACGGGACTGGGCTGAGCACAGTTCCTATAAATACATGGCAGTAACTGCTTTAGAAAAGTTTCCAGGGAAGACCAATGATACAGTGTATTTCATAGGTCTGTGATTCAGTGGAAAAAGAGATAGGGAAGAAGAGGGAAAAGGCACAAAGAGAGGGAAGAAAAGGAAATTAACAGTTTTTATGTCCAGTAAGCATGGTTGCTTATGGCACTCCATGTGTAGTGTTTCTCTTTGTTGCTGGTATATCCCATGAAATGGTCTTTAATGAAAAGGGGTTACTTATTAACTTCTCTCTTTATTTTGTTATTATTGTTGGTAGTATTTTTAAAGATTTCATGTATTTTTTTTTTTTTTTTTTTTTTAAAGATTTTATTTATTTATTTGACAGAGAGAGATCACAAGTAGGCAGAGAGAGAGGAGAGGAAGCAGGCTCCCCGTTGAGCAGAGAGCCCGATGCGGGACTCGATCCCAGGACCCTGGGATCATGACCCGAGCCGAAGGCAGCGGCTTAACCCACTGAGCCACCCAGGCGCCCCAAGATTTCATGTATTGATTTGACAGTGAGAGAGAGAGAGAGACAGCGAGAGAGGGAACACAAGCAGGGGAAGTGGGAAAGGGAGAAGCAGACTTCCCCTTGAGCAGGGAGCCCAATTCGGGGCTCCATCCCAGGACCCTGGGATCATGACCTGAGCCAAAGGCAAATGCTTAATGACTGAGCTACCCAGGTGCCCCCCTTTTTAATTTTTTAATTTAATTTTTTAGTTTTAGTTTTTTAAAAGATCTCATTTATTAGAGATAGCATGCATAAGTTGGGAGGGGGGGGCAGAGGAAGAGGGAGAAGCAGACCTGAGCAGAGAGCCTGATGCAGGGGCTCCATCCCAAGACCCTGGGATCATGATCTGAGCCCATGGCAGACCCAGGTGCCTTAACTTCTCTTTTTAGAAAGTGAAGTTTTTTTTACCATTTTTTAGGTATGTGTCTTCTAAGAATGTGAGTCTGACAGTTTTATATAGTTTCTAATTCCAGATAATTTTGGATAGTGTTTTATGAGTTGTTTTGCCCCATTCTAGAGGTGAAATTGATATTTGGCTTTAAATAAAGCTATTTGAAGGAATTTTGATTTTTTTTATTTGCATACAAAATACCCTTATACTGAATGAAGCTAAGATGATACATAGAATTTTGGATTACTGTGCAAAAATATTCTTCAGCAGTTCTTTTTAGATTCAGGGCTCTATCTTTAGAATGTTCTATTTTTTAAGGCTGTAGTTAGTATGAACTAACTACAGTAGTAGTAATAGTTAAGAATGAACAATATAGCTTTTAACATTTAAAATTACTTCCTTTTGGATTGTTGGATGTGAGCCATCAACAGAAATGTTTATAATGGTTTGTTAATGTTTATAATGCCTTGTCAATTTGTGAGGTTATGAAATAGGTATTAGGGAGTCCTATTACTGTGATTTTTAGTTGGCAGCTAAAGCATCTTATAATTTAAAGCTTCATTTGACCTCCGCTATTAAGATAATTTTATATGTGCACACACACAGACACACAAAGTAGATGTTTGTAGACTTATTCCTTGAAGAATTGATTGTGAGGGAGGTAAGCAACATTTGTATCAGTTTCAAGTAGGAAGATTATAATCAAATACAATGAATTGTGTGTGGGATTTTTGGAACTTGATTCATTGAACAAATTGAACTAAAAGTTATTAAGTGTCTTTGTATTAGGCTCTGGGGACAGAGAAATGAGTTAAAAGTCCCTGTTACAGTGAAGCTTACATTCTGATGGGAGGAAACCATTACACAAAGAAAAAATTAATATACACCGAATATTAAGAAGAAAAAGTCAGTTGAAGGGGGTAAGAGTGTTGGGAGTGAGGAGAATGGAGCAGTGGTTGGGGACAGCCTTTCAGATGAGTTAGCATTGGAATAGAAACCTGAATGAAGTAAGGAGCAAGCCATCTGGCTATGGATGAAGAGAAAGAAATTGTTCCTGGAGAGTGAACAGTAGGTGTGGAGGCCCTTGGGTATGTGTGAATGGATACTTATTTATGAACAATATTGAAGATTATTGTAGTGCTGGGTCAGTATTTTGGGCTTTTTTTCTAAACTGGATCTTTTTTCCAGGGAGTAGATAAAGGACTAAGCTATATATCTTCTGTAAACAAAATTCACATCACAAAATGAAATTGGCAGAAAGGTATATGTAGTTGTATCAGAACTAGTAAAGGTAAAAGGTAAAAATAAAACCTTAACATGTTATTGTTATAACAATATTGTCATATTATATTATAAAGTAAAAAAGGTAAAAGGTAAAAATAAAACCTTAACATGTTACTGCTATAAAAATACTGTTATAATTTAATTGCTATAATAATAATAATAATATAATATGAATTGTTATATTCAGAGCAGGGATCTGTTTTTATTACTATTTAATCTTCACACGAGAACTAGAAAATCTTTCCTTATTGAAAGAGGTGATCTAAGACATAATCCCTATTAGGCATTGTAATGGGTTGAATTTTATCCCTACAAAAGATACTGAAGTCTTAACACCAGGTGCCTGTGAATGTGACCTTAACTGAGAATAGGGTCTTTGCAGATGCCCAAGTTAAGATGAGGTCATTAAGGTGAGTCCTAATCCAGTATGACTGAGTCCTTATAAAAAGAGGGAAATTTGGACATAGGGAGGCATGCACAGAGGGAAGGCAATGTGAAGACATGGGGAGAATGGCATCCAGAAGCCAAGAAAAGCCTGAGGCTACCGGAAGCTAGGAGAAAGTCATGGAACAGATAGTCTTTCAGGGGCCTCAGAAGGCACCAACCCTGCTAACACCTTGACCTGGGACTTGGAGCCTCCAGAGCCATGAGGCAATAAGCTTCTGTTGCATAGGCCACCCCGTGTTGGTGGTGCTCTGTTACAACAGCTCTAGGAAACTACTGTGGGCATTAAGGAATTTTTTTTTTTTAAGTTTTATTTATTTGACAGAGAGATCACAAGTAGGCAGAAAAGAAGGCAGAGAGAGAGGGGAAAGCAGGCTCCCCACTGAGCAGAGAGCCCGATGCGGGGCTCGATCCCAGGACCCTGGGATCACGACCTGAGCTGAAGGCAGAGGCTCAACC
>NC_081568.1:132581985-132690106 GCF_022355385.1 Mustela nigripes | reverse complement strand
GAGAGAGCGAGCACAGGCAGACAGAATGGCAGGCAGAGGCAGAGGGAGAAGCAGGCTCGCTGCTGAGCAAGGAGCCCGATGTGGGACTCGATCCCAGGACGCTGGGATCATGACCTGAGCCGAAGGCAGCTGCTTAACTAACTGAGCCACCCAGGCGTCCCTGTTTTCTTATAAAGCTGTCAAAAATGAAATGAGAGGATAAACCTTAACCTACTTTCTGTATTTTGGCAACCCGACAGGTGAAGAATAGGGCAAATATAGATGCCTACACCCCCACACCCTCAGGGTCTTCCTCCATCTGATGAATACTTCATATATGGTTGTTGATTTCTTTATCTAAAATGAGTAATGGGATTTTTGGCAACATGGCAGCCACATAAAATGTGCAACAGTGGAAAAGATTCCCCCAATGGAAGTGTAATGTGTTTCCAAGAATGCTGTTGCTATATTATGTTTTTTCTGTTTTCTGCTTTTAGTGCTTTATAAGGCTGCTCTGTTACAGTAACATGTGAGGAGAATGAAGTGAATAAGCTTCCTTCTTGTTGAGAAACTGCAGCACACAGGCATGCCCTCTGAAAAGGACAGTTGGCTTAGGACTCTTAGAGGGAGGGCAAAGTAGTAAGCTGAGGAAGTTTTCTTAAAAACAAAACTCACAGGTACATCGTTAGGCTTTCTACTGGGAGATGAAGGCAGGGCAGTGGAGGTCAGGGTCACTGCTGAGGAAGCATTTTGCTGGAGTTCTGTCAGGCAGTTTTAGGATGTCTGTGATTTGGATCCTTGAAATCTGGCTGTGTGTTTGTATGAGGATGTGTATGCAGAGTGGGCTCTGAGCAATATGGCTTGTGCTTGACTCCTGGCTTCATGGCTTGTTGGTTGTTTGACCTTGAGCAAGTTACTTAATCTCTGTGTCTGGTTTTTCCCTCCTCTGAGAATTGGTGGAACTGATGAGGGAGCAGGAGGCTGGCTGAGGACAAAGCAAGAGCTGGCGCCTTGCACCCCCTCTTCACCCTTTCCCCTCCATAAGTGTAGCATCCCTCAGGCAGCCCTGACTGCCATGAACAATAAGCAAATAGTTAACTTGCAGAGCTCACAATCCTGCTAGACAGGAGTCTCTCTTGGCTTACAAATGTCCTAAATCTCACTAACAAAGACGATTGATAGCAGGATTGTGAGACCCCACCAAAAAGTCTCCCAAAGATCTTAATGTTAATGGCTGGTCTAAAGACAACATTGATCCAGCAGCAAGGGCAAGGCCTCTGGCAGGCCTGGAACATCCTGGCACCTTGTAGGCCCTCTTTAGCATATGAAAACTCCACTGACACCTCCCTTCCCCTCACCTTCCCCCAACAGCAGGGTACATAACCTGCCATCCCTCACAACCCGGAGCAGCAGCTCTTCCTGCCCACGGGTCCTGTCCCCGTGCTTTAATAAACCACCATTTTGCACCAAAGATGTCTCAAGAATTCTTTCTTGGTCATCGGCTCCGGACCTCAGCCCACCAAACCTCACCTAGGTTCTAGAACTTCATCAGAACCATTGTGCTGGCCTCAAAGGGTTTCCGTGGTAATGAGATGATCCTTGTTAAGTGCTTTAGAATGGTGTCTGGTCACATTAAGGGTTCTGTAATTTATAGACATTGTTAGTATTAGAAGTAATAGAAAATCAAGTTAGGAGACAAAGTATAAAATAGGCTTCCTCTGTCTTGTCTTTCTATCATGGGGAGAGACGCAATGGCTCAGGTGCATTGGCCAGAAGGAGTTCAGGAAGAAGACGCTTGTACCCAGTGCTGAAGAACAGAGGCTTTCCTTGGTTCTCAATCCTGTCTGGAAGATGGAGGATTTGTGAAAGTATTCAGGGACTCTTCTTGGTTTCTGAGTTGGCTTTAGCCGTCATGATAGGAGAGGGGGGGATGATGGAGCATGGGTACATTCGGGCTCCCTGGGGCATCCTGACCTTGGGCACTCCATTAGTGTGATAATGATGTTAGCCAGCATGGAAGACACCCTTACAATGAATCACAAGTGCCAGCCAAGCACAGTACAGAATCTGGTCATTTAATTCTCAAAGCGGGCCTGTGGGGCAGTTCTTATTATTAGTCATGTTTTTTAAATGGGAAATTTTGAGCTTTGGAAGGTTGCTTGTCTAAAGTTACACGTGAAGGAAGTTGTGGCGCTCGGATTGGAATTGAATCTGACAACAGAGCCAGGACCTTTAGCTCTGGGAGAATCATGCTGATTTCTCTCCCTTCTCAGCATCTGGTTCATCATCAAAGAACCCTTGCCCAGGCAGGGAGGTGATGACCTAGATTTGGTCACCCAATACTGTTGGTTTTATGGGAGGAGTATAACAAGAGGAAGGTGTTGGCAAGTCAGTCTCCAGCATCTGTTCTTTACTATATAATTTTTGTTTGATGACTTGAAACATTGATCTTACAGTTGTGATATTGTGAGACCAATTTTAAGAAAACATATCAGAACTATGTATCTACTTGTATTTTTCAGTAGACTTTGTATATAGTGTAACGGTACTCCACTTAAAGAACTTCGGGGATTTTTCTTCCTGATTTATCTTTTTAAAATAATTTTTAAAATTTTTTTATAAACATATAATGTATTATTAGCCCCAGGGGTATAGGTCTGTGAATTGCCAGGTTTACACACTTCACAGCACTCCCCATAGCACATTTCCTGATTTATCTTTATGAACCACTTTGAGCCCTATAAATACATTTTAAAGATCAATCACTTTGAATTTATGTATTATTTTTAACTAGAAAATACTGTGCTGGGGCACTTGGGTGGCTCAGTAGGTTAAAGCCTCTGCCTTCGGCTCAGGTCATGATCCCAAGGTCCTGGGATTGAGCCCCAAATTGGGCTCTCTGCTCGACAGGGAGCCTGCTCCCCCCTCTATCTCTATCTGTCTCTCTGCCTACTTGTGATCTCTCTCTGTCAAAAAAAAAAAATATATATATACATATATATACACACTGTGCTATTTGGTGTGCTCAATACCTTTATTAAGGCTGGTCTTCAGATGATTTTTGGCTTTTTCCCAGCTTATAGCTGCCCTCAAATGGCAATGTGCAAATGTTGAGGCTATATAAAGAACGTACTGCATTCTCAGAAGGCAGTTCTAGAGGAAGCACTAAACTATTTTTACACGTCTGCCCTGTTGGCAAAAACAGCATAATAATCCCAGGAATTGTTTTGAGTTAGGTAGCATTCATTGTGAGATATTCGTCTTGGCACACTTGTGAAGTTACTCACTGCTTGACCTCCAGAGTGCTGGGCTCATCAGTAGTGTCTGGATAGATCCTGTCCACTTCTGTTTTGACGTCTGCCATCCTTTCCTGTCCTCATCTTTCACTGTACGCTCACTGAGAGTGGCTCTTCCTTCTACGTGAACAAGCTCAAGTCTTTGTTTTTTATTTTTTAACTTGTACCAGCCAGCACTCTATCTCCCATCTTCTCTTTGTAGAAGAGAACTTGTAGCCAGGGAGGGAAGTGAAGAGTCAGGTGAGGGAGTGTGCAGAAAGCCACAGGACAGGTCATGGTCAGATGCTACCGCAGTGGTTCCCAGTGTGTGATCTCTGGACCCACAACCTCACTGTCCCCTTTAACTCCAGACCAACCAGATTAGAATTTATTCTAATTTCTGGGCCCCAGAAATTAGAAACTCTGCCATCAGTTTAAGCTACGTCACCAATTGATGGTGATGCTTCCTACATTTTGAGGACCCCCGTGCGACAGAAAGGTCAAGTTAAATAAGGGCTGGAAATCCCTATTGGAGTTTCTATTTGGGCAGTTCTTTGTATTCTCCTTGGCCTCCTCAGTCCTGGGCAGACTTGCTTCTGTCCCCAGCACTTCAGGGAGTGTGCTCTAGGTCAGCAGGACCCTGACCTCTGTGCTGCTGTGAGCACTGATACCGGAGGAGCCCTGGACCCCCATTAGGAGTTGTGGGTCTGTACCAGTCTCGCCCTGTCAACCAGCCAGGGAACTTGATGTGAGTGGCTAACCTGTCTAGGCCCCAGTTTCTTGTTTGTTAACCCAGAGTGAGATTTGCTAATCATTAAAGGATCTCTTCCATCAAATCTAAGTTTTTCTATTTCTTAGGAACATTTTAGCATTTGAAAATTTTAAATTAATCGATTTGTTCAAATATACTTACTTACTACTGTGTCATTAGCCACTCAGATTTAAGAATGTTGTCAGTGGTCACCGAAACCTTGAATCTCCAGCATGTATTTCAGCCCTATAATAATGAGGCCGATTCATTAACGGGAGCTGTGCTGTCAGACAGTGACTCAGCTTGCCGAGGAGCCTGACGCCTTCATCTTCTACCCATCAGTGGGAAGATCGCCAGCCTTGATGCGGAACTTGTATTTGTGGTTTGATGGTTCTGATCTCCTCCTTTGACCGGGGAGACAGCAACATGTGAAATACTTCTGTGGTGTGATTCCTCCTTTTTTCCTTTTTTTTTTTTTTTTAAAGGTTTATTTGAGGAAGGGGGGGCAGCAGAGGAAGAGAATCTTTCAAGCAGACTCCCCACTGAGTGCAGAGTCTGACACAGGGCTTGATCCCATGACCTATGAGATCATGACGTGAGCCGAAACCATGAGTCTGTCACTCAGCTGACTGAGCCACCCAGGCGCCCCTCTCCTCTTTTCTTTTCTATGGTACGTCCCCCCGCCCGGCCCCAGGCACCACCGCTGCTGATTTTCCCTTCAGCATCTTTTGTATCTGTCTTCCCTGTGCCCTTCACATTCTGCCTCCCACCCCCACACCCCCTGCCAATTTCTTGAACTCATGGTTTCTCAATGCCTGCTTCGTGCTAGGTAAGGCACTAAAAGGTCTGGAGCACAGCAGCAGAGATGGGGCATTTGCAGAGCAGGGGTGGTTGGCAAACCTTTTCCTTAAAGGATCGGTATTTTCAGCTTTGAGGGGCATAAGGTCTGTGTTGCAACTATCAGACTCCGCTGTAGACAGTACGTGAGACAGTGATGTGCCTTTGTTTCAGTCAAAGCTTTCAGGCGAGGCCAGATTTGGCCATGCACCATGGTCTGCCAGCCCTGATGCAGAAAGTGAGGCAGACCATTAGCAAATACACAATTTAAAAATGCATGTATCCATTTGTGGTTAAGTGTTATGAGAAAAAGGCAGTGTGAAGGGTATGAGGAAGCTGGGGTGTGTGTGAATAGGGGGGTGTTCTATTTAGTGCAGGCTGGATAAGGAAGCCCCCTCATCTGCAGAAATTGGGGACACAACATGGGACATGCAGTGGAAGGGGCTTCCTGGTGGGTGGGAACACAAGTGTAGTGCTCCTGGTGTGGCTGCTTACTGGGTTCAGTCAGGGAACCACAGGGAAGCCAGTTTGGCTTGGGGGAGCCAGGGTGAGAGTGGGCGGGGACTCTGGGGCAGCTGCCAAAGGACAGGTTGGTAGGAGTTCACCGACAGAGGAGAGGAGGTAGCCTGTGTGAGGGTGTGGAAGTGTGAAAGCATGATGTGCATGGGGAAAGTAAGAGGCCAGGTGTGCCTGGAGAACAGGTTGGATGGGGTTCGTGGGAGTGAAAGGACCCGAGGCTGGTAAAGTAGGCTTTGAATATCATGCTGCAGAGTTTTGGCTTTATTCGTGGGAGATTTTTAAGGAGGGGAACATTGTCAGCTTGTCTTAGAAAAGGTGAGAGGTGGCAGTGTTGGGGTGAGAGGTAGGGGTGTGGGAGGGGGAAGGATGAGGGAAGAGGAGATGAACTCATGGGAGATCTTACATTCGGCCTGTGGAGTTCTCTTGTGTCTCTTCAGGCGCCAGTGCCTTCCTGCAGTGGTGTTTCTGTTCCTGGCCTTCCTCCTTCCTGCACTGTCTGCTCCTTTACTTGGAAAGAATGGCCTAAAGCCTTCCCCACCCTGATCACTCCCAAGTGAGGCTCCACTTCCTCTTCCTTATTCTCCTAGTACCGTCTTCCAGGCACTTCTCTTTCATGTGGTTCGGAACATGATCTTATCATTTCTTATGTATTGTAACCTTCTTGAGGGCGAGGAATGCTTTATTGAAATTGGGGTCTTAGTATATAGTAGGGTGGGGAATAGGGACTCAGGAGTTTTGCTGTCCCACCACTTAACTGCTTGACCTTACTTGTTACTTTGCTGCTCTTAACCTGCATTTTCTCATCTGTGAAAGGAGGCAGTATTATCAGCCTCTCAAGGCTCTTGTGATAGTGGAGATACTGTACAGAAGCACTTAAAATCAAGTCTGCACGTTTTATGTGTCTAATACATTCTGTCAATTGTTAGCATTATTGCCACATTACAGTAAAGTTTAGCACAATGCCTGGAATATAGTAAATGCTCAAAAAACCTTGGTTGTTGGAGGGAATGTAGTACAGATAGAGCTTATGGTAGGTGGATACAGACCACCTTGAATGGTGACAAAGCTGACTATAATGGGTCCATTTGGTCTCTATAACTATCCAGTTATGGGATTGCAGAGAAACTAAAATATAGCTAGATATCTTAGAAAGCTATTGCAGAAGACAAGCTGATAAAATTTCATTTAGATGAGTGCAGAATCTCAGTACACATGCATTATCAGTATTCATGATCAAGTATTCTTGCATCTTATAAAATCTGCCCAAGTTTGAAAGACAAATTATTGAGGGGTAAAAATTAATGTCCATACTTCTCTGTTGGGTTTCTCAGTGGCCCTAGCAATTAACTGTACACACAGCGGCTATGTCTTGCATTGCTCAGAAAAAGAGGACCCCAACGTGTGAGCAGACTCTGCAAGGGAAGCCTCTACTGAAAAGATCAGCCATAGATCTCTTCGTGCCAGAGAGATCAGAAATAGTTTTGAGACATGACCTTGAAAAAGTTGAAAGTCATGTAATTGTTCCCCAGTACCTCTAGGTTATTTGTGAGCTCTAAAAGCCTACTAGTTAAACCTGAACCGAAAATCTTTTACTGTCTGGCTTTCATTAACAGGAGGTTGCACTCATGGTACCTCAGTGGCTCAACCATCTAGTCTCCTCAACTTGTGGTCATCTCCTTTCTGAGCTGTTGCTTCCCTGCCTCTGCCTAGCTTTCTGGCCTTGATCTTTGGATCAGCACAGTGGTAGGCCCTAATTGTAGGGTTCCACCGGACCCCAAGGGGACCAGGAAGTGACCCCCACCGGGGATATTCTGTGAGCAGCTGTAGCGAGTACCCCAGGAACATGTGTTGTAGAAGGAAAGTCACACCTTTGGAGCTTTTTGACCTTCATGCTCCCAAGTGCCAGTCCATACTGTCTCATTTCTCTAGGTAATGGACACCCATGCCCTTCAGCTTTTATTTTGGTTACTTAGCTTCTTAGTATATTACTATTGTTGAGGAAATTCTAACCCAAACTTTACTTTTATTAGCATTATGCAGAAATTTCTACTACCCATTCCCATCCAGTTTTTGTTGTTAAAATTAACTTAGATTTGTGGTCTCCAGATTTTGCATAGCTCTTTGAACTACCAGTGTTGTCTGTTTTGAATCCTGTACTGTATCTTTTTTTTTTTTTTAAAGATTTTATTTATTTATTTGACAGAGATCACAAGTAGACAGAGAGGCAGGCAGAGAGAGAGAGAGAGGGAAGCAGGCTCCCCGCTGAGCAGAGAGCCCGATGCGTGGCTTGATCCCAGGACCCTGAGATCATGACCTGAGCCGAAGGCAGCGGCTTAACCCACTGAGCCACCCAGGCGCCCCTGTACTGTATCTTTACTCATGTTTTCCTCTTACCCAGGTCTTCCTTATCTATCCACTTATCCAGTCCTCCTCCTTCATTAAGACTTTCTCCAGGGCACCTTTCCTTCCAGAGTGCAGGAAATCAGGAAATGTAACTCTGTGGACATTTAAGGGTATTGCCTGATGGATCAAAAAAGACTGGGGAAGGGTCCTGTTTGGGGTAGCAGATGCAAAGGACCGAAGGAAGGAAGTCAGTGTGGCTGGACCTTAAGAGCAGGGAAGAGAGACACCAGTTGTACCTGATCCAGACTAGATTATGGTGAGCAAGGTGAAGGTAATTTGGGCTTTGTCTTTATAATGTTGGGACTTCATTGAAGTATTTTAAATAAGAAGGTGTTATAGTCAAGTTTACATCTACAGATACTCTGGCTGCTGTGGGGAAGAGACCCGTTAGGAGGCAGTTGCCTGGTCTAGATGACTTGGATTGGGTGGTGGAGTTGGAGAGCCATGGGCAGGTTTGGCCACTGATCTTGTCTGGTCATCACAATATCTGGTTGGTATAACGGGGTAAAATGAACCATCTGGAAAATGCTAATTTGTGGGACCGGGTTAATGGATTGAAAGTCTAGAAGCAACTTTTCTCATATTTCTCATTTCCTTTGATTAGAGAGAGAGGACTAAAAAAAACAAGATTTCAAAAGATAAATAAAGGTAGTGGTGATATTTTCTGACTATAAATCTATGTTAAGCCTACCTTTTCCTGTTAAGATAGTAGATTAATTCTTCCTCTTAGAAGGCTGAAGAGATGGTTGAGTAATACTCCACTGTCTATGTATGCCACATCTTTATTCACTCACCTGTCAGTGGGCATCTGGGATCTTCCCATATTTTGGCTCTTGTGGACATTGCTGCTAGTATGCCACTTTGAATCACTCTTCTTGTGTCCTTTGGATAAATACCTAGAAGTCCAATTGCTGGATTGTACGGTAGCTCTATTTTTCCTTTTTTTGAGGAACCCCATACTGTCTTCCAGAGTGGCTGTACCAGTTTGCATTCCTACCCACAGTGCAAGAGGATTCCCCTTTCTTCGCATCCTCGCCAACATCTGTTGTTTCCTGTGTTGTTCATTTGAGCCATCTGACTGGTGTGAGGTGGTATCTCATTGTGGTTTTGATTTGTATTTCCCTGATGCCCAGTGATGTTGAACATTTTTTCATGTGTCTGTTAATGATTTGTTTCTACCCCTGAAATTAATAATATGCTCTATGTTAACTGAAGTTAATTTAAATAAAAATTTGTTTTTAAAAAGTTTAATAATCTGGGATAAAAAAAAAAAACAAAAAAAACCCCCAAAAAACTGAATTGATTCCTGATGTTCAAGGAGAGTCCTTCTGGAGTCTCCTCCACGGAGAGTTCAAGGAGAGAAATTCCTGAGTGCATTTAGACTCTGGTGGAGGTGCCTTTGTTGTTTGTTTGTTTGTTTTTGTTGTTTTTTATGCCTTTTGGTGATGGAAATCTCTGCCCTGCCCTCATGTACCTACCCTGTGCAGAGCCTTAGCCAGGTCCTAGCGAAGCATCAGATGCCCAAGGCTCCTCTGTGCTCCTCTTGCCCGATCAGTGCAAAGAAGCCTCATGGCTTCTTTCCTCTAACTGACAGAATGGTTATTTTTGTGTTAACTTAATAGAGGTAAAAATGACTTTCACCGTGAGGATTTACCCCATTCTAGGCCAGAGTTCAGTATTGTTTCCTAAAATCCTTTGTCCCGAATGTTTTTTTGTAGTTCTTTTCTCTGTCAGAGTTGAATGTTTGACTCTTGCTTGGGCGTCTGTGTGACACCTATTCTCCTCATCTTCTCCTTTCCTGAAACTCCCCGTTAATCCTGTACTGCAGTTCTTGAGGTCACCTGAAGTGGGTGCCGAGCAAGTTGTTTGTGTATTTTTTTCCAAGGGAAACTGCTGCTAACAACATCGAGTGTGAACATAGAATAATTCAATGTGATATCCCCCCTGGCTAATAATCAGAGGCTCGGGCAGACAGCCAGCTTGCCAGAGAAGCATTTATGCAAAAGGAGAGCTGGCGACATGTGTCTTGGGAAGAGTGACATCAGATCTGCTGTCACTATTTAGCAGAGGGAGATAAAACGTGAATGGAGGGGAGTGTGCGGAAAGAAAAGAGGACCAGAGCAAGTCAGGCAGTTTGGGGAAGACACATTTCCCCTCATGGCCGAGCCATCCGTTTGTGCGAATAAGAGACTGCAAGCATAGTGTCCTGGATGGTCTCTGCTTTGTGTATGTGTGTGCGTGTGTGTGTTTAATATTCATCAACAGCCCATCTCCTGGGGCTCAGTGTCACGGCCATTATCCTTCCATCTGAGGCTGGCTGCAGCTTCCTGCAGAGACCAGCAGTGCATCCCCTTAATTGGCTGGCAGGGTCAGCAGCATTGACATGCACGTTCCTACCATCCCCCCCTTCTTGACACCTTCCCATCTCCCCAATATATTTCCTAGAGGCGAAGGTCCAGCAGAACCAGAAGGAATTAGGAATCTTGCCTGAGAAATGAAACCTGCTTCGGGATGCAGCTCCTTAGCCAGAGGCTCGCTCCCAAACCTGGGATAGGCTTAAAGCCTTTGACGGGGTGCCTCCATTGTAAACTGATGGATAAAAAAAAAAGTCTTGGAGTTATTAGGAAGCTGTTGCTCAGCAACGTGGCTGCTAATGATTTCAGTATTTGTAGTATTTACTCATGTTGAGGATTCTGTAGTAGTAAGAAAAACCTTGAGTTATGCTTAAATATGAATACCTACAATCTCCCTGCTCTCTGATACCTCACGCTCTGTGTGATCAAAGTCTCTGAAGAATCTTTTTTCCGAACCTTGGACAGTAATCTCCTGATGGGCATGTTGTGTTGTTTTTGAAACAGTAAAGGAAGAAAAGCCTTTTACTTTTCTAAATAGTCACAAAATACATAAGCAAAACTATAGGATACAACAGTATGCTTTTTGGAAAAGAGGGGTCAATCTTTAAAGGCCGTAATTCCTAATTTTAACTGTACTGTTGGTGACCTTGGTTATTCTGAGAATTGTCTGGGGCATAAAATACAACTTGGGCACATCAGTCAAATAGAAGACTGTGGAAAGATAAGCATGCACAGAGCAAGAGAGAAATTGCAGAGAATCCTTGATGGACAGAGAAGAGCGTGCCAAGGTTGAGGAGTGGAAGAGTGAGTATGGAGAGGGTTGGGGTGTCCTTCAGGAGCACCTGTGCCACAGTCTCTTGTGGCCTGGAGTTGTGGCCCTTTAAGAATAAAAGGCAGGAAGTGATTATCTCCTGGCAGACCTTTTCACACTCTAAAATGGTCCTGCCGTGGTCACCAAGCGAGATAATGGCTCCAAATAACAAATAGTATTACCCCACCTAAGGCTGTGTTTCAGCAAGAGTGGTTAAAGGGTAGAAAAAGGACAGTTGACAAGATTGTTTAGAATAGAAAACTAAAAACAAAAAGACCACCTTACTCTTCTCCCTGTCCTTCAACTTTTGGGATTGGAACACTAGAGGCAGGAGTCCTGTCATGTTGTGGCTGACTCCCTGAGGGTAGCCGTGGAGGTCACAAATGCCCTTTGCTTTCTTGCCTGGTTCCACAGACAGGATCCTTTAGGTTCCTTGAGTTTCCATTCTAAATCCACCTGTCTTGAGGGGGAGCTGTTTGGTAGCAAGCCTGCGTCCTAATTAGAAACAGGTGCTGTGCATCTTCTGCCTGGCTGCTCTTGGCAGCCACCTGGACAATGCAGGGTGGGGGGGTGAGGAATCCGTATTTTGAAAAAGCAGCCCAGGTGTTTCTCACCTGCAACCAGAAGTGGGCACCCCATGGGAGCCGGTTTTGAGTTAGGACCTCCCCAGCTGCTGCTGCCACCGCCCATGCTGGTTTGGGGACTGGTGGCTGCTTGTTCCTGGGGGCTGAGTCATGCTAGCAGGACACACCAGCTCTCTGAAACCCCCACTTATCCAGTGCTAGGGCATCCCCACGGGCATGTGTCCCCTGACTGTGATAAACAAGAAAGCCAGGAAGCAACGTTTAACTACCAAGTTGGGGCCATTGATCTGGTACAGGAGGTCAGCACTTCCCAAGGCTTTATGTTTGGAAACAGTGGATCGGAGTAGTAGTAAGGGTGGATGGAGCCGAAGTAATGTTTTTGAGCAAAGGCAGGACAACAATTTGGAACCAGGTTTTCAGTGTGCATTGATCTTCACAACAAGCCTGTGAGAAAGGGGGAGTGTTTTCCTTTTCCAAGAAGATGCCGGGCATGGAGAGTTAAACTTTTCCTAATTCACAGGAGTATTCTGTAGTGGTAAGTGGAATTTGGGCTTGGATTTGCTTGATAAGAGTCTGTGGCTCTCCTACCATGCTGGTTTACAAATTTACAAGAGTAGAAAGTAGTTGCTTAGTAAGTTGAAAGGTGACGTCCCTTACTTAAAATAGCCTTTGACATAAGACGCACAAGGTCAGAGAATTGAATCAGTATAGAAGTTTACAGAATGATGAGCCTGTTACCCTGTCTGCCCAATCACTAATTACTCTCTTTAAAAGCAATTACTGTTAATTTCTTCCAAACTATATAAAATATACATATATTCACAGACCCAAAAGTATTAGCCCTTCTTTATTTTTTGTACCAGGAGGGTATATTGTGCATATTCAGGCCAGGGGGATACATGGAAAGCATAGCCAGGCAGTCTGGGCTCTATTGGGGCTCTTTCTATTGTGTTTAAGGCATTGGATTAGTTACACTCTGTGCTTCAGCTTCCTGGTATGTAATGTGGGTTGTTCTGATCAAATCTGATAATGTTAAAGTTTTGGGGTTTTTAAAAGATTTTATTTACTTATTTGACAGAGAGAGAGAAGAGAGAGAGCACAAGCAGAGGGAGCAGCAGAGGGTGAGGGAGAAACAGACTCCCTGCTGAGCAGGGAGACCAAGGCAAGACTTGATCTTAGGACCCTGGGATCTTGACTGACTGAACCACACCCAGGTGCCCCTAATCTGATAATGTTAAGAATGGAGAACAATGCTTGGCACATAGTAAACTGCTGATTACTCTGCATCTTCCTGGTTTTTTTTTTTTTCTTTTTTTAATTTAAAGTATAGGATTCATGTCTATTTACTTTTTCCCCTAAAAAATAAATTAATTTAGTAAATGTACCAAAAGGTGCCCTTACTGTTGAGTGATGCAAAGACTGGATCACACAGAGCACGCTGGGACTGTGCACTGACCTTAACCATGTATGTGGTGCTTTGTGCTTTTAAAGACAGCTCCCAGGTATGTTTTATTTGATCTTCCAAGCCAGCCTGTGATGTATGTTGGGCAGGTATTATTAATGCATTTTGCAAATAAGGAAACCGAGATCGAACGGACTTGCCCTTAGGTCCCACAGCCTTGCCTAGAGCAGTGGGGAGGCCCAGAAAGCTGTCTCCCTTTGATAACTGGAGATAACCCCATGGGCCACCACCTACTGAGGGAAAGTCCTCACCTTCAGCCGAGGAGGGGGGGGGTGTTGAGTGTGATTCCCCCAAAGTGGGAGAGGTTTGTTCGGATGCACCCACTCTCTTCTTTTCCTGTGAGGAGTGACACTTCAGGACGGCCCCTAGGATTAGCGATGTACGATGTACCGATGTACTGTGGGTCACTGAACAGATACAGTCAGGAAGGGGTTTTGGTGCAGTTGTGTGGGGAAAAGAGCAGTGAACCAGAAGGCAGGAAGTGTAGTCTCAGTTTTTATTATTTAATCTGATGCCTTGGAATTAAATTCTCTCCAGGTTTACAGATGAGGATTTAGGGCCAAGAGGTGAAGCAATAGTTCCAGGTCATTCAGCTAGTTAAGAGCACAGCCAACAGTTAGCTAAATTAGCTAAGGAGGGCCTGGAATAAAAGAATCTGTAATCGGGACTATCAGAGCCTTTTCTCTAATCCCAGCAACCAGCTTCCAGTGGTTGTGTTCCATGAAACATTTCAGCAGAGTGCTGTCCAATCAAAACATAACGTGAGCCATGTAGGTAATTTTAAATTTTCTAGTGGCCACCTTAAAAAATTTTTTTTTAAGGATTTTATTTATTTATTTGACACACAGAGAGAGGTCACAAGTAGGCAGAGAGGCAACCAGAGAGAGGAGGAAGCAGGCTCCCTGCTAAGCAGAGAGCTAGATGCAGGGCTCGATCCCATGACCCTGGGATCATGACCTGAGCCGGAGGCAGAGGCTTTAACCCACTGAGTTACCCAGGCGCCCCCCAAAATAAATTAATTTTAACAACATATCTTATCAAATCTAATATATCTAAAATATTTCAGCGTGTCATCGAGATAAACATAATTCTGTCTTTCGTGTTGTTTTCACAGTCCAGTATGTTTTTAACACAGCACAGCTCACTTTGGATGAGGCACATTTTGGGGACTCAGCACCCCATGTTCCTCGTGGGTATGTACGGGGCCCCATAGCTCTCAGAGGGTAGGGACTGATGAAAAGCACGTTTTCCAAGTTGTTTTGAAAGACCATGCCTCTTGGCCTTTGTCAACATTTTACTATACATTTTGGCTAAACTCTTTTAGAATGGAGAAACTGGATGAACTGTTTTCATTAGTACCACAGAAAAATCAGTTTTTAAAATCTGTGCTTTAGGCATTGGTGATTTCACATTATAAAACTAATTCATTGTAAAGCTAATTTATTGTATGGACTTTTAAGTGATAAATTCCCTCTGGTACATTTGTGTTTCCTTCTAATGTATTAACTGTTTCACCCCAAAAATTCAAGGAATTAAGAAGTTTTAGTAGGTGCTTTGCTACTTGAGGATTAATGAGTAAGTATTAAAATTTCGGGAAAAAAGTTCATTCAGTGGTATAATATAGTTTGATTTAAATTTGATTTTTCTCACAACTCTTTAGGGGAATTGATTCCCAACAACTTTTTAGGGGAATTGATTCCTTATCTTAATGGCATTTTAAAATCAGTGAGCATGGTAAACATTGAGCAGTTAGAAGAATTGGATTATAGTCTCTGTTCTGGTTATCAATCTAGGGCACATTGGTTAGGTTAGATCTGTTTCATTCCTTACATAACAATATCCAAAGTCACTTCATTTTTTTAAACAAATGAGTTTAGGAAATGGTTGTCCAATATACAACCTTTTATGCTCAGGACTATAGCTCTTTATTCATTATGCTATTTCTTCAGGAAAGTCAAACTCAACTAAGATTATTTTAATTTGGGGCGCCTGAGTGGTTCAGTTGGTTAAGCATCTGCCTTCTGCCTGGGTCGTGATCTCAGAGTCCTGGAATCGAGTCCCGTGTCAGGCTCCTGGCTCAGCAGGGAGCTTGTTTCTTACTCTGTCTGTTGCTCCCCCTGCTTTCTCTCTCTCTCTCTCTCTCTTTCTCTCTGAGATAAATAAATAAATAGATAAATTATTTTTTAAAAAAGATTATTTTAATTTACAAAATCTTCCCCTCCTAATAATTTATGGCACCTTTTTAAAAGGACTGGTAACTTGTTCAAAAATTAGAAAAAAATGAAGATATGAACCAGAAACAAAACGAATTGCTAATGGAGACAGCATACAATGAAAATTTGTACACCTGCAGTGGACATGAAGAGTGGACTGGCTGGATAGCCAGACCTCATTTCAAATCCAGTGCTTGCCTGCTCCCCTTTCTTTCTTTCCATTATTGAGGAATAGTTACTGGTTGCTTACTATGGTCAAGGTACTTCTCTTAACCACTTAAGTTTGTAGTTTGCAGTTCCTCTTAAAATAGAAGGAAATGTCTTACTGAGTAGGTACATGTAGTTTTAACAGTTTACCATTAAAAGTAGCTCTAGAAAATAACTAATTTTTAGAATCATTGAATTTAAACATAGAGTTCTTTCTTTATAAAAGTTTTGTTGGGGGGCGCCTGGGTGGCTCAGTGGGTTAGGCCGCTGCCTTCGGCTCGGGTCATGATCTCAAGGTCCTGGGATCGAGTCCCGCATCGGGCTCTCTGCTCAGCAGGGAGCCTGCTTCCTCCTCTCTCTCTCTGCCTGCCTCTCTGCCTACTTGTGATCTCTGTCTGTCAAATAAATAAATAAAATATTTAAAAAAAAAAAAAAAGTTTTGTTGGGTCCATAATTAGTTGACTTTCTTGGGTGCCTGGGTGGTTCAGTTGGTTAGGTGACTGCCTTTGGCTCAGGTCATGATCCTGGAGCCCCAGGATTGAGTCCCGTATCTGGCTCCGTGCTCAGCAGGGGATCTGCTTTTCCCTCTGACCTTGCCCCTCTCATGCTCTCTCTCTCAAATAAATAAATAAATAAATAAATAAATAAAATCTTTAAAAGAAAAATAGATTGACTTTCTTTCCTTTAAGGAATGCTTTTCTAGGGCGCCTGGGTGGCTCAGTGGGTTAAGCCGCTGCCTTCGGCTCAGGTCATGATCTCAGAGTCCTGGGATCGAGTCCCGCATCGGGCTCTCTGCTCAGCGGAGAGCCTGCTTCCCTCTCTCTCTCTCTGCCTGCCTCTCCATCTACTTGTGATTTCTCTCTGTCAAATAAATAAATAAAATATTTAAAAAAAAAAAAAAAGGAATGCTTTTCTAATAATTTCAGCCAGAAATCATACTCAGGAAGGACCATGAGCATGGCAGCCCAGGGTACACCTCTGGGCTTCCGCACTTACTGATCCATGGCTTTGGAAAGTCACTCAGCTCATCTCCCTGAGCCTTGGTTTCCCGATTGGTAAAACTGAGGCTGCTATTACCTTGTCAGACACAATTTCCGTGTAAGGAAGTCTTGAAAGTCTCTAGCATGACACGTGGATGGTGCTCAGAATGTTTGCTAAGTGGATAGATAAATAATCGGTTCTGCGATGACTCTCACTGCGTTTGGCTGCCTCTGAAGATTTTTCACTGAATGTAGAATTTACATAGTATCAGTGTGTAAGTGGCTTTAGTCATCTGGCTGATTCTTAAACACAGAGAACAGGGATAGGAATAAAGGAAGTAGGAATGAAAACAAAGGAGGTGGATGAGTTGAGTGGAGCCCCAGCCTTTTGCACCATGAACTGCTGCCTGTCGCATTCTTTGCAGCGGTGCTGAAATACGGAACGGAAATGAAACAGCAGGGCACTGGAATGAGACCCAGTCTGCAGAGGTATGATGAGTTCGGAAAGCTTGCAGAGACTGCAGCCCATTTATAAAACTTTTGTTCTAATAGTAGTATTACCTTTTTATGTCTTTTCCGAAACTGGAGATGAAAAGAAATATTTTCTTCTTAAAATCTTTTCTGAATTACTGTATAGCCAGTGATACTGTAGGTGTGTGTGGGGGGCGGGGGGGTTGGTTAGTGTCTTTCCTGTGAGACTGGGAGGGCCTGTCAGATGAAAGGCCTCCACTGAGCAGTTTTGTGCTGTGGCTCATGTAGGCCCGGTGGTACTCTTGATGACCCCTTGGTGGAGTTTCCTCTGGGGCACGGGGTTAGGCATGCCCTCACGGTGTATTGGGGACCCTCAGCCAGATCCCAGAGAAGTTCCCAGAGAAAGAGGTGCTAAGTGGAGGTTTCCAAAGGACTCAGTGTGCCATTTTTTGTGTACGCTCAGTGACTGCCTGAGCGGGAAGGGATTGTTCTTAGTCCTGTTATTCCCCTTCACAGAAACCCTGAGTGGTTCGGCAGCCTGCCTGGGGTTGCAGGGTGAGTGAGGAGCAGAGCTGACTTAAACCCAGGTCCCCCGCTCCTCTTCACCTGTCCCTGAACACTGTTCTGAGCTGGTCTCCTGCCATGGAGTGACCTTCCCGCAACCGCTTCTTTCCTTGTTTCAGATGGTTTTGAAACTGAAAAATTTGAAATTACCAAAGTAAAACATGCTGTTGTACTCAGTTAAAAATGACAGTAAGAACACCCAGAAAAACAGAGATGCCCGAAGAGAAAAGTTCATAATTCCTCATCAGCCATTTAAAATACTGCTCTGCTTTCATCATTAAGAGACCTTACAGGCATCATTCAAACTCCGCACATTTATCCAACTTTTTTGTTCACTTGTTGCGAAATTTCTCAGTGTGGATGACTGTCATTGATTCAGTAATTCTTCTGTTGATGACTGTGCATGTTAGGGGATTTTATTGCACCACTCTCAAATAATGCTGCAGTAAACATCCATGGCTGTCTGGCTGGTGCCTTTATTCCCATAAGGATAGATTCCCCAAAGTGAGCTGGTTCTAACAGTGTGTGGATACCTACTGTCTGATGACTCTTTTCTCAAAGATTGCTTTGACTTCTCCACCACTCATATTTGTCACCATGAAGGCGATGTTTGTTTTCATTTTCTCCATGTATTTTTCATTTACTGTTCATTATACTTTATTGTTTATCTTCTCATTTTGCTACATGGTCAAATTTCTTTACCCATCTCATCATGAACAAGGGGTTCTTTGTTTTTCTGTCCTGGTTGTGGTTACTTTCTCACCTGATGTTTTCAGAGCAGTTATAATTAAACAGTCTGTATTAACACATACAAATTAAATACTGTTTCCTCACCTTGGGTTTTACCTAGATAGGTTAGAATCTTTTTCTTGACTCTTCAGTTATTTTTTACTGTGTATCTTTTTTTTTTTTTAAAAAGATTTTTATTTATTTATTTGACACACAGAGAGAGATCACAAGCAGGCAGAGAGAGAGGCAGGCAGATAGAGAGAGGAGGAAGCAGGCTCCTCACTGAACAGAGAGCCCTATGCGGGGCTGGATCCCAGAACCCTGGGATCATGACCTGAGCCGAAGGCAGACGCTTTACCCACGGAGCCACCCAAGGGCCCCCTGTATATCTTTGAATAAACATTTAAATGACAAATTGTAAGGTCCTAGTCATGTTAACTTGTTAATCTTGTTACATTGTTTCACTTCCCCTCTCTCATTTTCCATATCATGAGCTCTCTGTCCAGTTACAGCACGACTTTCAAGATTTCCTTAGATTGGGTTTATTGGTTAAGTAATTTTATAGTTCCTGCATGTGCAGAAAAGGGTTTTTGTTTTCCCAGAGAGGTGAAGAACACGGTGGTTGAGCTGCTTCTGTCAGTAGTGACTGTTTAACTGTTCTAGATTCCAGCCTTGCCATCGAGATATCTGATACTAACCTGATTCTTCTTCCTCTGTCAGTCCTCTCTGTTCTGTTGGTTTGAATGACTCTATAATCTTCTGCTGACTCTGACAAGACTGCAGAATAACCTGTAGATAAAGCAAAACCAGGTTGACTACGTACTGCATTAAGGTAGGTAATGACTTTGAGCCTTTCAGAAGAGGGAGGACAGGGATAGGGAATTTATGAAGTTTCTTAGGGTTTGTTTTGAGACATATTGTTCAGTGCAAGGACATGGAATTAGACTAAATTTTTGATAAAATAATCTAAGACTGGTGGACTAAGTAAGGAGTGGGTTAGTTGAGCTATTTATCAGATGAAGGGGTTTTTGGAAAGTTCTTGAAACAAACAGTAAAATTATGAGAAACTTCATCTTCCTGGGTAAGAGTTTGTTGAAATAGTGAAGTCATGTTAATGCAGATACTAGGATGTATGGTTGCAGATGATTTTCCTTCTCAGTTTAAATATTTCACAAGCCTAGCCAGATGCCTTTTGTTTCCTCATTAATGTTGTCTGAGCTTGCTTGGGAGCCCTTATCCCTTCGTTCAGAGATTTTCATTTGTTTTGTCACCTCCCTCTTTCCCTTCTAATTATTTCTTCTCCATTTGTTACTGTTTCACCTCCGGGAAGACTTGTTTTCTGCACGTTCTGTTTTCTGATTATGTCTTCCATATCTCATAGTTTTACTTAAAATGTTTGATCTTTGAGGACACTGAATGTTCTTAATAGTGGCCATGCCTTTCCATTTGTCTGTTGAAATTTTAATTTTAGAAGTCATGTTATTTGGTTTTAGAAAGCCTTTTGTGTGTGTGTTTTAGTAGTATCTTCTTCATAGTCCCCATTGCTTTCCCTGCTCCCCGCCCTGATTTTCTTTCGTCTTTTTCATTCTCAATGTTTGTTCTGGTTATTCATTTTAGTTTTCCTTGTTGAAGTGGCTGAGACCTCTTACATGGGTTGTAACTGTTCTTGATGTCTTTTAATGAGTTCTTCCTAGCAGGCTAAGAGGACTCTTGGGCAGTGGTAAATCATCAAATACTGGAAGAAATAAGTGTATTTGTTATCATGGATAAGTAGAAGCCACTAAACTGGGACCCATCAGTTGAGGAATGGAGAGGAGACTAGTTGGTCTTTAGGAGCAGTTTAGCTCACCTGGATAGTGACCCTTGAGGTCTGTTGGTGTCACTAGCTTCGGATAGCCTAAGGACCAGCCACAGTGTCTTCCCAAGTACAACCAACTTTGATTTCTGACCAGGCCACTTTAAAATCTGTGGTTAATTCAGGTGGGTCCTTTGTCTATGAAATGGGGAAAGTACTCTTAAAATGCCTAGGAGTTTCAAGAGCACACTGGCTTCAGACCCGTTCTCTAGCCAGTCCAGTATGAGAGCATTTTGGAGCATAGGTTGCTCGATCTAGACAGCCTGGGTTTTAATTCTGCCTCTGTCATTTATTGTCTGTGTGTTCTTGGGAAAATAACTTAACACTTGGGTTCCAGTGATCTTATCTTTAAAATGAGGAAAAGAAGGGCACCTGGGTGGCCCAGTTAGTTAAGGGGACAACTCTTGGTTTCGACTAAGTCACTATCTCAGGGTCATGAGATCAAAGCCCACCTCCAGCTCTGTGCTAGCAGAGAATAGCTTCTCTCCTCCCTCTCTCTCTGTCCCTCCCCCAACTCTCAGTCTCTCAAATAAATAAACAAATCTTTAAAATGAGGAAAAAGTGATACCTATTTCCTTAAGCTGATGTGAAAATTAAATGAATGGTCACATTATGGAAAGATACAGTGCTCTTAGAATGTTGCCTGGCACACAGAAATAGTAAGTGTTAGCTATTATTATCTCCAACTCATAGGGCTGCTGTGAGCTAAGTGAGTTAGTGTATGTAAACTACTAATATGTACCAGTAAATGTTAGTATTACCAATTTTATTATTTTATGGGACTCTGATTTACGTGACCTTGAAATATTATGACATAATGAAAATATTACCAAAGCCTCACTTAATCTCTTAAACTTGGAATTTCCCCCCAAATAAAGGAATTTCATCAAAAAATCACGTAATTGGAAAGTTGGGAACCTGAGTGCTTATGCTACAGCCACACTTTCGGCTGCTATACCTGGCAAAGACAAAACAACCCCCCAAAAACCCTAAATATCTTTATTTCATATCAGTTGAAAACCCTGTGCATTGGAACATCAGCAGATTTTAGCAACTACTGTGCTGGTTTTTTTTTTTTTTGTTGTTTTAATATGTGTTGTTATATTTCAAAAAGCTTTCAAAAAGAGCTTTCAAAAAGCTCTTTTTATTTTGAGAAAAAGGTATCCTCCAAGTATTGCTTTATCTGTGGTGTATTAGTGCCACAGTAGAAATCTTCCCCAAATCAGTAACTTGAAGATGACATTAGATGTTATAAACACTAAAATAGCTAAAAATCATCATGGTATACTGTTAATTCAGGAGAGACCATTGTGCCAAATAATACAGATAATCAGTATTTTTTTTTTTTTTATAAAACAAACTAGTAATTTTGGCAGTTACTGTAGATTTATGTGCCCTAAGAGCATTCCTTGCTTTTCTTTTATTCCTGGGAGAAAATGAGTTTTGGATGATGGGATCCCTTAAGGAATGTGTCCCTTGCACAAGATGTTTGCCTTGGTCATTGTGTTGCTACAAAGAAGGTAGGAAGAAAAAGCAGGTCAGAAACGTGCCTTGTGGTTGTCATCTTCTCACGGTCTCTTGATTTCCACCCCCACAGTGCCTCATGCCATCCATCTTCTGGTCCTTTCTTGTAGGTTTTGATTCCTCTGGTCATGCTATCACCTCTGTTCCCAAGCTTTTTGACCCATCTCTTCATCTAGCACTCTGATGCAATCTGACTCATGATTATGAGTTTCCTTTGCATCCATCCTGTTACTAGTGAGATGTCTATGTGATCTATAACTTTTCCTTTCAGAACCTCAGGAAATTCAAGGTCACTTTAGCTTTTCTGATAGTGTTAATTTAGGGGTACTACTGGGAGGACCACACAGGCCAGGGAATTCCAGGTACTTAGAACCTGAAGAGCTCATTCCCATGGAACAGGGTAGCTGAGGGGATGCCCCTGCTGATTTTTGCTTGGTGCTTCAGGTTGCTAGAGAAGGCATTTGTAACATTTCCTGCCTTGTCCTCTTACTGTCAACTAGTGAGTGAAACATGGTCTTTCAGTTTGTGGTCTCTGTGTTAAGTGCTTATGGGCAAATACAGATTGAGCAAGCAACTTGTTCTGTCCCTACTTGACCCTGGACTCAGACTTGTCTCCTTCAGCCTCTCTGCCTCCAGGGCTCTTATCTTTCAGGAGAGATAACCTGACTTCCCAGGCTATTTCCAGAGAATTGACAGGAGGAAAATAGACTCCTAACAGGATGACCGGCCAATCTCTTGCTCCAAGACTGCTGTAATTCTGAAGAATTCTTCTATAGGAAAAATATTTTAACAAAAGAAAAAGAGTAAGAATAGTTGTAATGTTAAAATGATTTATGTGACATGTTTCTTGGGTCACTCTGGGAACTTTTAAGGGGAAATTAGAAAGTGTCATAACATGGTGTATTTGAGTGGAATTCTGTGGTAGGTTGTAGGACAGACCATGGGCTAGTGACATGTAAGGCATTCACAACCTTACCCCTCCCATTACCCCCCTCAACATTTCTCCCTCCCCCTTATCCTGAAGAAAAGGACTAAGAGCCAAGAAAGTGTGGGAAGAAGGCACTGTGGGACCAAGAAGTTCTGGGGGGTGGAAGAATGACAGACTTGCAGCTTTGGGGGGGCCTTGAATGGCAGAGGATAAGATCTTTTCTTGAACTTTTTATTTGGAAATAATTTCAAACTTAAGAAGTTGCAAGAGCAATGCAGAGAACTCTTGCATATCCTTCATGCGCAAATGCAGGGGTTAAAATTTTACCATGTAAACTTTATCATTATTTTTTTCCTGTCTAACTGAATTATTTGTAGGTTGAAAACCTGAGACTCGTTACCCCTGAGTGTTTTAGTGCTTATTATCTACAGACAAGTACCCACTACTACATGATCAGGGCACAACTGTTAGCATGAGGAAATGAGATGCAGGCTGGCCGTCCAGTCCACCATCCCCACTTGACTGTTGTCTGTTTTCCCAGTTTTGTCCTTCGGAGCAAAATAATCCAATCCAGATTTACTCATAGAATTTTATTAGAATATTGTTTATGTTTCCTTTCAATCTAGAACATTTAATTCTTTCATGACCTCACTATTTTTCAGGAGACTAAAGCTTGAGTATTTGTACAGTGTCTCTCAATTTGGGCTTGTCTGATGCTGCCTCCTTATTAACTCAGGATATGAAGTACTTTGGGCAGGAAGAATGTGGAAGTGGTACTGCCTGTGTGTTGGTCACATCCTTTCAGGTGGTACATGATATCAGCGTGGCCCACTACTGGTAAAACTCAATCTGCTGATTTGGTTAAGGTTTTTCCACTGCGAAGTTTATTTTATCCTTTGTAGTGAATAAGTATTTTGTGGGGAGATATTCTAAGACCTGGTAAATATCCCATTCCTCTGACTTTTCACCCATGTGTTTTAGCATTACTGATGGTTCTTGACTGAATCAGTTATAACAGTGATGATTACCATCTAATTCTGTTATTCCTGTTGGATGTTGATGAATTGGCATTTTACCGTAAGGAAGCACTTTCTCTTCTATTTATTCATTTATATATTTATATTAAATATTCCTCTTGGGGTTATAATCCACTCCTTTCCTTTATTTTGTTGTTTATATTGTCCAAGATTTCACCAGAGTCCCTTCAAGTTAGCTCCTGTGTTCTTTTGAAAGGACCCCGTTACATCTTTCCTTTTCTGTACAAAAATTATTTTGGGCTCTTTACTTTCCTGTTTTAGCCTCAAATTCCTCTATTTTCTAGGTGGAGGATAATGGTATTTAGAAATCCAAGATGTGGGCACTAGGTGTGGTCTTGGCTACTGAGATAGCATTGCTTCCGTAACCTCTTGGCAGGCAGCCTTAGAAGACTGAAGTATGTATGTGTATAAAAACTTATATTTATCTAAATACATTCGAACAGATACTCAAACCAGTACCTCCACATCCAAAGCGCACATTCATTCTTGTTTTCTCCTTTCCCACATGTGTTACTCCCTTCTCTAACTAGAGAAACCCAGCTCCTCTTTTTCTTGATAAATGTACATCATACTTCATTCCTCACCATGTAACCAGTCCCCCAACTTTGCATGGCCACTGCCTTCCTCAGCAGCCATCCTGGCGTGTCTGACTCAACCTCCTACCCCATCAGTTGACCCCTTGCCCAGCCCTGAGTCTACTGTCCATCTCTAATGAATACTCAGGAAGAGGAAGAGGCACTTGCGGCTTTTCAGCTGAAATTTTCAGTTACTCAGGCAAGAAGGAAGAGAGGGCAGGACTGATTTGTTGGCCTTCTCTAATTGTTGGGGAGATGAAAGCAACAATCATCATTCATGTGGGACTGTGCATTTTAAATCTGATTCCGCTCTTGCCGCTGAGCTTTGGACTCACAGCTGCATGTGTCTCAGTTGTAATGGAGTTATCATCTGACAAAAGAAAAGGTGACCGGCTCTCCAGAGCACATACTGTGTTTTGTGTGAGGGAGTTTAGGTTTTGCAGCACTTTATTCACTTCCTTATAATTCTATTTTTTGTAAATGTAAGCATTTTTGCATTATACGGATGGATATTGTACAAGATAAAGAAACAAATTCCTGTTCCCAACCCCAACAAGAATTCCTGCAAAATAAGGGCTCGATCACGATAATATATTGAAACAAACACAGGAATCTGGGAACATGTGCTGTGTCTTACCCAAAGGGAGCACCACTCAGGAAAAAGAAACATTGGTAACAAATGGGAATTTCTAGTTAAGGAAACCAAATATTTATTATGTTAACAATGGAGACTCTTAAGATTTCTAGATAACAAGCTAGTGCCATGATAGGCAGGAACAAGCTTTGAGGTAAGCCAGAAACAAAGGTGACAGGAAGAGCTCCAGTGCTGGGAGTTTAAAGGTGGCTACACAACAGCTAGTAACCAGGAGTTTTTGAAGCTTTCCTCTCTAAGGTATGTGTTTTACCTGTCTAGCTTGTAATGGGATGACAGAAGAAGTAATAAACAGTGTTGTTGGGGGTAGGCTTTGACTATTCATAGAGATCTGCATTTCTAGGGGGAGAACAACTGAGTTTTACCATTGTCTAATTATTTGTGGTTATTTAGTTGTATAATAAACTACCTAAAACTGAGTAGCTTGAGACAACAGCCACTTAATTATGTCTCATGTTTTATAGGTCACAACATTGAGCAAGGCTTAGCTGGGCAGTTTTTCTCCATGTGGTGTTGCCCAGGGACACTTGGTATTGATCATACATACCATTGTGCTGTTCTGGATGTCTTCATTCACAGGCCTGGGGTCTTGGCAGGACATCTGAAAGGTGGGGCCCAGTCAGGTTCTCTCCAGATGGTCTCTTGAGCTGGGCAGTTACACTTCTTTCATGGTAGTTCAAGTGTTCCAGGAACCATCGGTGAAGCAGTTAGTTGTTTTAAAAGCTACCTTGGAACTGGCTTAGTGACACTTACACAATACCGTATCAGTGGAAGCAGTCATAGGCTTGGCCAGAATCAAGGAGGAGAATTAGTCCTATGTCTTGATGGGAAGAGAGTCAACAAGTTGGCAGCAATCTTCACTGAACCATACCTGGAAAAAACTGAGTATGAGATGAACAAATTTTTATTTTTATTTTTATTTTTTTTAAGACTTAAAGATTTTATTTATTTGATAGAGCGAGTGAGCATGAACAGCCAGAGGGAGAAGCAGACTCCCTGCCAAGTAGGGAGCCTGGTGCAGGGCTTGATCCCAGGACTCTGAGCTCAAGAACTGAGCCGAAGGCAGAGGCTTAATTGACTGAGACACCGAGGTGCCCTGAGATGAACAGATTTTTTTTTTTTTAAGATTTTATTTATTTATTTGAAAGAGAGATCACAAGTAGGCAGAGAGGCAGGCAGAGAGAGAGAGGAGGAAGCAGGCTCCCTGCTGAGCAGAGAGCCCGACGTGGGGCTCGATCGCAGGACCCTGGGATCATGACCTGAGCCAAAGGCAGAGGCTTAGCCCTCTGAGCCACCCAGGTGCCCCGAGATGAACAGATTTTTAAAACTTAAACCTTCTGGGGCGCCTGGGTGGCTCCGTCAGTTAAGCATCTGCCTTCAGCACAGGTCGTGATCTCAGGGTCCTGGGCTCAAGCCCTGAATTGGGCTCCCTGCTTATCAGGGAATCTGCTTCTCCTTCTCCCTCTGCCCCTCCCCTTTGCATTCACTTGCTCTCTCTCTCTCAAATAAATAAAACCTTTAAAAAAAGGAGAGGAAAAAACCCTAAACCTTTTATATAAAATATGATATTGTTTTTAGTTTTGAATTTATAGTTGCTAATAATGAGCAGTATAGGGACACCTGGGTTCCTCAGTTGGTTAGGCATCTGACTCTTGATCTCAGGTGAGGTCTTCATCTCAGAGTCAGGAGCTCAAGCCCACATTGGGCACCATGCTGGGTGTGGAGCCTACTTAAAATAATAAACAGTACAGTTAAAGTTTTGAAATCATCTTTTCATCATTCAAGTTTAAATGATTATATATTTTTAAATATTTTATTTATTTATTTATCAGAGAGAGAGCGAAAGAGCGAGCACAGGCAGGCAGAGGCAGGCAGAGGCAGAGGGAGAAGCAGGCTCCCCATTGAGCACAGAGCCCGATGTGGGACTTGATCCCAGGACCCTGGGATCATGACCGGAGCTGAAGGCAGCCGCTTAACCAACTGAGCCACCCAGGCATCCCTAAATGATTATATCTTAAGAGAGAGATTATATTTGTAAAACAGATCTTTGGCTTAACATGTTCTCCTCTACAAGGCTTATGACCTTTAAAATATCATCACTTAAATGTCCTAAATCAAGATTATTAATGAATTCTCAGGGATTTTATTTTGAAGATATATAATCCATTTTTCCTTTTTGTTAAAATAAAGTCTTGGATTGTGAAATGTCTTATATTACCTGATATTTTGTTGTTGATTATACTCTGATCTGTAATGAATAGAATAAGTTAATAGGGTTTCTGTTCCATTCTGTTCATTATAGATCAGAGGTTAAATTTCAGATCAGATTTACAGAAGAATTGCAAACAATAAGAGAGTTCCTGAATGCTCTTCGCTTAGCTTCCTCTAATGTTAACATCGTACGTAATCATGTTATATTTGTCAAAACCGGGAAATAATACAGCCAATTCATTGTATACAATACTAGTAACCAAACTATGGATTATTTTTGGATTTCAAGTTTTTCCACGAGTGCCCTCTTGTTGGTCCCAGAAACTAATTCAGGATACCATACTACATTTAGGAAAATTATTTTTTGGGATTCATAACATCCATGAATTTAAAACATTTAGAAGATGTCCAAGACATATAGGAGAAAGATAAAAAATTGACTTGTGTTGCAGACATTTCTGTTTATTGGCACTGAATTTTTATTTATTTATTTATTTATTATTTTTTATTTTTTAAAAAAGACTTTATTTATTTATTTGACAGAGAGAGATCACAGTAGACAGAGAGGCAGGCAGAGAGAGAGAAGCAGCCTCCCTGCTGAGCAGAGAGCCCAATGCGGGACTCGATCTCAGGATCCTGAGATCATGACCAGAGCCGAAGGCAGTGGCTTAATCCACTGAACCACCCAGACGCCCGATACTGAATTTTTTAATGCATGTTGGATGAAACTAAAGAGTATGTTTTACATATAGTTTTGAAAATAGGTCTCTATTGTGGAGATTCTAATTCCTTTTGGTGAAGAATGCTGCTTTCTATTATTTGATCTCTGACCTTCCTTGTGTACTGCTTCATTTTTTCTTTTAGTTTTATTTTGTTACTGACGAGATTTGTTGTGAACTCATGTTCTAACAAGATCCGTAAGAGACAGAGGCAGATGTTTGTACAGTGGCAATCATGTGCCATTGGTTTTATTCCTAGAACTTCAGTAGCTAGCCCTGTGACCTGTGAGCAGCTCACTCATCTAGTGGATCCCAGTGTCTCATCTATAAGCTGAAGAAGGTTTTATAAGTCCCCCCAAATATCTGAGACTCAGGAACACAATCTGTTTCATAATATGTGTCATCAATAATGCACCCTTATTACTGTGGTGAGGCAGTTCTCAAGCTTTTTCTGTCTCAGAATTTCCTTACATGCTTTAGAATTCCTGAGGACCAGGGCACCAGGGTGGCTCAGGCGGTTAAGAGTCTGACTCTTGATTTTGGCTCAGGTCATGATCTCAAGGTCTTGGAATAAGGCCCTGAGTCAGGCTTTGCACTCAAGGGGCAGTCTGCTTGAAACACTTTTCCTCTCTCTCTGCCCCTCCCCTTTCTTGTGCATGCATTCTCTCTCTCTCTCTCTCTCTCTCTCTCTCTCTTTCATTCTCGTTCTTTCTCTCTCAAATAAATACATAAATCTTAAATAAATAAAATTACTTAGGACCTCAAAGAACTTTTGTCTATGAGGGTTTTATCTATGTATATTTACAGTATTGTAAGTTAAAGCTAAGAAATAAAACTAATTCATTTTAAAAATTGCATTACATGTCAATGTAAATTTTTTTTTAAAGATTTTATTTATTTGAGAGAGAGAAAGAGAGAGCACAAGCAGAGGGGAGGAGCAGAGAGAGAGGGAGAAGCAGACTCCCTGCTGAGTAGGGAGCCTGATTCGATGAGGATCTCCATCCTGAGACTCTTGGATCGTGACCTGAGCTGAAGGCACGCACTCAACTGACTGAGCCACCTAGGTGTCCTCAGTGTAAATATTTTTATAGAAATAGTTGTATTTTCCAAAATGAGACAATTTTAGATGAGGAGAGTGACCTTTTTTTTAAAAAAATATTTTTGAAAGTTTAAGACCTCTTTTAATAGAAAATAGCTGATCCTCACATCTGCTGTCTATACTGTCTATTGTGAAATCCTTTGCCCTGTAACCTCTGGAAAGCTGTATACTTGTGAGAGAGAAAAGATGATAAATATCAAAATATTCAGGATACAGCTTTGACCTCATGGACTGCTGGATACATCTTTAGGTCTTTCCAGGGATCCTCAGACCATGGTTTGAGAACCAGTTACGTAAGAGCATGAACTCAAGAGTTTTAGGTCTGATATTTCTGGGTCAGAGTCCTGCCTTAACCACTTATTTCTGTGTGACTGTAACCAAACTGCTTATCCTTTCCCAATGTCTGCAATCTCATTTGTAAAATGGAAATAAAAACGCTAAGCTTACATGGCTCTTGTGGAGATTAAATGGAATAAAGTATATGAAAGTGTCTAGCATAGTCATGTAAATACAGATGTTCAAGATTTGTTCTCTGTTCATTGTTGTAATTTATTTATTTATTCCATTGTTGTAATTTAGACTGTTACAGCAAAGATGAGTTGAGCAGAGGAAGAACATCATGAAGCATATAACCAGTTTAGAGACAAAAATTGGGGAGTGAGATATAGTAGATTGTGTGCAAGGATGGCTGCCAGTGATCCTTCCTTGTTATTCTTCTTATTAAGAGATGGCATCTGTTTCCCCTCCCTTTCCATCTCGGATGACTTGCTTTGACTGACAAGAGTGTAGCACGAGGGAGGCTGTGCTAGGTGTGGGCCTTAAGAAACCTGGCAGCTTCACTCTTGTGGTCTCAGAGCCCTCAGTCACCATGGGAGACTACACTTCTGAAGAGAGAGGCTCTAGATGATGAGAAACAGTGAAGGGAAGGAGAGAGGCCAAGCCAGCCTCTTACCCCAGGTGAGGTGTCCATATATGAATGAAGCCGTCTTGGGTTCTTGTGCTCAAGTGCACCTCTCTCGCCAACACCAGATGGAACAGATGCCATCTTTCCCTTCTGAACCCTACCCAGATTGCAGAATCAAGAGCAAATTGTTGTTGCTTCAAGCCACTAAGTTTTTTTTTTTGTTTTTTTTTTAAAGATTTTATTTATTTATTTGACAGAGATCACAAGTAGGCTGAGAGGCAGGCAGAGAGAGAGAGGAGGAAGCAGGCTCCCCGCTGAGCAGACAGCCCGATGTGGGGCTCGATCCCAGGACCTTGGGATCACGACCGGAGCCGAAGGCAGAGGCTTTAACCCACTGAGCCACCCCGGCGCCCCAAGCCACTAAGTTTTGAGATGATTTGTTACACAGCAATAGATGGCTGAAACATTAGATAAGTCTGAGAAAAATGTGTCTGTGTGAGCACACTTTTTTTTTTTAAAGGTTTTATTTATTGAGAGAGAGTGAGAAAGCAAGCACAAGCAGGGGGTAGGGTCAGAGGGAGAAGGAGAAGTAGGCTCCATCTCAGGACCCTGGGATCATGACCCGAGTGAGCCAAAGGCAGACGCTTAACCAACTGAGCCACCCTGGCGCCCCTAAACTTCTATATATGAAAAATATAGACAGCACCTTGAAAAGCAAACATTTTAGTTTTTATTTTAAATGACTAAAAGAGGGTTTCTTTTATAGATTCCTCACCTAGAGGATAAAGGTAACTTAGTCAAAAACCATCAGATGGTGGTTAACAATACTTGTTCTGAGAAGTAGTTACTATTGGTGCCTGAAGAATCTCTCCTTTGTGCTCCTCCTTTGCTTTATCCTAACAGGTCTGAGCTGGGAAAAAAAAAAAAAGTAACGTGATTTATGTTTTCCCACAGGACTTGGAATCTATTATGTTAAAAACACTAAATAAAAATATAGTGCATTTTTAAAGGCATAACCTTAAGGAAATTTTTAAAGGGTTCTTTTCCTCTTTGTGAAGGAGTACACTGTCTGAACTGTAATAGTTATCATTCTGTGCAGCTGGCAAAAACCTGCCTTTCTGGTTTGTAATGTCGTGTTAATCTGCAAAGGTGTTATTACTCATTCGAAAAATTCTTTGTTCTGGTTGAAAGCCTCACTGACGGTATTTTCAAATAAACTTGTCCTATTTGGGAATATTTCTCAAGATTATAAGCTTCTTGAAGCTCTGTTCTTTCCAAAATGCTGCTAGTGTGTCAGTAATAAAAGTAATCTATCTCTATTTGCTTAGATTTACGTGGTATCTAATTCACAATCCAGAAATATGTCACAGGCATTTACTCTCATTGAAAAGTAAATTAATATCTTGTAACATTAAATGAGTTTTTTCTGAGTGGAGTTGGAAAAAACTCAGATACTTCTTTCTTGATTTTCTTCTTACTGCTTCGTATCTACTCTCTTTTGATTTCCTTATGATAGCAAACAAAAATACGTCAGGGGGTACTTGGGTGACTCAGTGGGTTAAACCTCTGCCTTTGGCTCAGGTCATGATCCCAGGGTCCTGGGATCGAGCCCCACATCAGGCTCTCTGCTCCGTGGGGAGCCTGCTTCCTCCTCTCTCTCTGCCTGCCTTTCTGCCTACTTGTGATCTCTGTCTGTCAAATAAATAAATAAAATCTTAAAAAAAAATGTCAGATTTATTTTATTGCCCAAGGAAAACTATCTATTCTGTATAAAGATTATCTTTAAACTTAAAATGAAACTAACCTATCTGACTTAGAAGTGAAGGCCCATGTCTCATGTTTTAAGGACTTGGGGGCATGTAGCCTCAACACTGGAACATAATGGTCTGTAATGATTAGAGCTAGCTCCCCAAGGAGCTTGGGAGGAATTTGGATTGAAAGATCTTAAAGTAGCGTTTTTGAAGGGGGGGAGGAACAGAGAGTATGAATTGTTTAGAAATGTTGTCAAGAAATTGACAGTGAAACACCATATCCCTATTTTGTCTCCAGGCATCTTCCTTACTTAATACTCACAGCAATCAACCAGATCCACAAAACAATTACTCTATGAACAATAACAAGTAATGACTAGTTCTTACTTGGCATACCTTTTCTTTTAAAACACATTTTAATGCAAGTAAAATGCATGCAGAGTAACCAGTCAAATGCATAAAAATGCTCCTAATGATAACCAGGTCCTTCTTTGTCTCACTTTCTAGAAGTTTCTTAGTTACTCCATAGCCCCAGAACTTCTCCAGGGTTCTCATAGGGAAGTGAACTGCTTCCCCCATTGAGGTTCTTTCTGTTACAGTCTGGGGTGCATCTTGTTCTGTGGCATTTGTTAGCATGCTTTTTCCATCTTCTGGAGATTAATCATTTGCTTACATGTACTGTAAAATTCAAATACTTGAATTGTGCATATACAATAAATATTTGAATATACTCAATTTGGATATACTCAATAAATATGTGAAGTCATATGTTTCTTTCATTATATCCTCAATGGTATTATCCTTTTCTAGTAATATATCCTGTGGTTGGCCTGTTCCTTGCCTAGTACACTTCTCAATCTTACTTTGGCTCTCATGTCCATTCTCTGTCCCTTCTTCATTTCTTTATTCAAGGATGATTTCCTCTGAACTTGACTATCAATCTGAACTGAAAAATACAGCCCACAGCAATCTCTGTGAAGAATCCACGTGAAGAGTGCAATTTTCCATAAGCGTAGGAGGCATAAATAATGGGATACAAATTGGGGACAGGGTGATTGGAAGGGGCTGGTTAGGGCAGGACTGGCAGAAATGCAGGCTGGTGATGTGTACCCCCAACCCCAGTAGCTAATTGACTGATGGAGCCCATGGTTTCTGAGTCTTGTCATGAGAAATGAGAAGTGAAGAAGTTTTCATGGACAAATGTGCTTGAAGTAGGGACAGAAATACAATATTTCTGAGGTTCCTCTAACTCGGCTCCAGGTTCATGTATAGACATACAACATAACAGAAATCTGTTGAGGGAATCATGAGATCCCATGTTTTTTCTTAAGTAGATCTGGATTCATTGCGGAACACTGCATGTTTTCCTTGTGGTTTCTCCATAAAGGATAACAAGAAGCTAAAGGATGATATTTATAAAGAATTTTCCGTACCTGGGGCACCTGGGTGGCTCAGTGTGTTAGGCCTCTGCCTTTGCCTCAGGTCATGGTCTCAGGGTCCTGGGATCGAGCCCCGCATTGGGGTCTCTGCTCAGCAGAGAGCCTGCTTCCCCTCTCTCTCTGCCTGCCTTCCTGCCTACTTGGGATCTCTCTCTCTCTCTGTGTGTGTTATATATAAAATCTTTGAAAAAAAATTTTTTTTCCGTACCAGATTCTGTATAAATAAAAAGCTGTTGTAGAAGATCGACAGACTCTGCTCTGGTATTTTTGGAGTGATAGTTTTGGAGAATGGTGATTCCCTTCTGGGCATGAAACTTCTATTTTCATATACTTTGCAAACTGCTAAGTTGGTTTTCTAAGCTTGCTTTTGTGTGTATTCTTCATGAGTAGGCTATTATTTACCATTTATAAATAGATTATATGTATAAAGAAGCTAACATTTCTTGTGGAATTATAGGCATAAAGTGTTTTTCATAACGATACCCTTGATTTATATATATGTTTATGTGTATATATATACTTGTATTTCCCTCCCCCCCCAAATTCTACCCCATCTCAGTGCTGAAATTTCAAGCAGAACTCATTCCTCTTCTGTTCATGAGGCACTTTTCCATCTGCTTGGGACAGAGGAATTAGGTGGAGTTATGTGGTTCTACTTGTTCTAGTTACTCTATCTGTTCCTGTCTGTGTCTGGGTAGGAAAGTGGATCCAGGGGAGGGATTAGATTGAAATGGAACACTAGGCTCATATGTCAGCCTTCCAGAAGTATTTTCAAGTAAGAGGAAAGCTAGGCATGTGTACCCACAGCAGCCTGGACAGTAAGAAAGGTGGATCTCAATCAGCCAGAAATTATTTAAAAAAAAAAAAATTCCTGAGGCAAAAGGCAAATGTGAAACAACTGTAGGTGAAAACTAAAGTAGGTGAAACAATTGGTGAAAACTGTGGTTCTGGGCAGAACCACAGGAGGGAGGTGGTGATGGGTGAAGGTTGGCTCCATGCTTAGTGATTGTGGCTGTACTGGGATTAGGAGAATACAGACCCACCATCAGGGTAGCGCCATAGAGACTGTGAGATAAAACCAGTGTCTTTCAGTGAACTTTTTTGGTTACTTCATCAGAGTCATCTGTTACTGTTGGCAACCAAGAGGTCTGCCTGTTGCACTTCCATCCCTAGGATAAACTGTTGGTATTCATGATATTTTGAGTATACCATTGGACCCAATTTTCTGCATTCCTAGGATTTTTACCGAGGACCCTGGCATGGCTCTTAGGTCCAAACGTACACAATTAGTGTTCCTGTGGGCAAGGGAAGGGAAGCCAGTGGATTGCCTGGCTGCTTCCCTTTAGTACCTCAAGGATGCTGGGAAACCTGGGTTAGGAATCAGTCATCACTGTACCCTGTCCCATTTGATTTCACCTCTGCATGCCTCTGCTGTTGGACACCCTACCATAATGGGAGCCATTGTCATGAATGAATTCTCAGGTCTTCATCTGTCTTTGTATCACTTGCTCAGAAGTCAGAGTCCTTGGCTGAAACCAGATCATGTGTTATGTCTCAGCTGCCAGGAGTTGGGGTATGGAGTCTGTTTCCTGCCTCTAGGAAGATGCGCAGGGTGGGGGATTCTTTCCAAGTAGGGAGGGGGTTTGATAGTACATACCTAGAACGAAAGAACTAAACTAGAAAATTCTTCATGAAGAATATTTGACATTAGAAAGTCTTTTAATATAACTCATAGATGATTACATCATTTTTGTCCTTTCAGACTCCCATAAATGACTTGATAAAATTATCACCCACTCTTCGGGCACCTGGGTAGCTCAGTTGGTTGAGCCTTTGGCTCAGATCATGATCCTGGGCTTCCAGGATCAAGTCCTGCATCAGGCTCCCAGCAACTTGGGGAGTCTGCTTCTCCCTCTGACCTTCTCCTCTCTAATCCTCTCTCTCACTCATTCTTCCTCAAATAAATAAATAAAATCTTTAAAAAAAATTATCATCCACTCTTAATTAAAAAATCAAAACAGATTAAAGCAAAACAAAAACAAAAAACCCAAAAAGTAGAAATAAAAGGAACCTTCTATTTGATAAGGAGGTACAAGGGGTACAGAGCAGCCAGTATACTTAGTGATGAGATTTTAGAAGCAATTATGTTAAAGTTATGAAGAAGATTAGGATCATGTTCTCACAACTACCAGTCATCCTTCGGTTGAGGCCCCAACTAATGCAGTAAGGGAAAGAATGTATGGAGGGGGAGTTGGGAAAAGAAAAACTAGAATAACTTACTATTGGTAGAAAATGTGGTTATGTAAAAAGATTCCACAGACAAATTCTTTTCACTGATACAAGTTTAGCAAGATGGCTGTGAATAGACCAGTGTGGAAGAATTAATTGCTAATATGTTAGAAATTAGAAAGCATAATAAAACAACAATAAAACTATAAAATCGCTATGAATAAGCATATGTTAGTTTTTTGTTGCTGTATAACAAATTTCTGCGAATTAGTAGCTTAAATCTATCTACCCCTATTTATTATCTTACCATTCTGTAGGTCTGAAATCCAGGATAGAATGGCTGGGTTCTGTGCTTAATCTCAGAAGGCTAAAATCAAGGTGTTGGTTATCAGAGTCCTTCTTTGAAGGCTCTGGGGAAGAATCTGCTTCCAGACTCAGGTTGTTAGCTAAATCCAGTTTTTGTGGCTGTAGGACAGAGGTTCCCATTTCCTTACTCGGAGTCTACTCTCAGCTCCTTGAGGGTGCTAGCATTGCTATCTCAGATGCTCCCTCCATCTCTCAAGTGGCAAGGACCTGTGGAGTTGTTTCTATGCTTTGAAAATCTTTGACTTACATTCTGCCTGTTTCTGTTGATGGAGAAAGTGTTTTGCTTGTTAGGGCCCATGTGATTGGGTCAGATCCACTTGAATGATCTCCTGATATTAAGGCTAACTGTGACTTATAACATAACACAGTAATAGTATTGACAGTTCATTTTATCAGCTCTAGGGATTAGAACAGGATTTATTTTGGGGGAGAGGGCACTTTGTAAATTTTGCCTGCCATAAAGTTTGAGTAGAATTTTGTAAGACCTACATGAAAAAAAGTATAAAACATCCTTGAAGAACATAAGAGAAAAACATATGTTTCACTTTGAAAATACCCTATCATTATGCCCCAAGTCATCCAGTCTATCAGTTCAGTTTAATTCCAGTCAAAACCCCAATAGAGTTACTTATTAAATTAGCAAGCTGAATATCATCCTTAATGGGGAAAAATGGAGAGCTTTTTCCCTAAGGTCAGGAACATGACAAGGACGTCCACTCTCACCTCTTTTATTCAACATTGTCCTGGAAGTCCTAGCCACAGCAGTCAGACAAATGATAGAAATAAAAGATATCCAAAATTGGTAAGGAAGAAGTAAAACTTTGACTATTTGCAGATGACCTGACACTGTACAGAAAACCCAAAAGACTCCACCAAAAAACCTGCTAGAACTGATAAACAAATTCAGTAAAGTCAGAGGTTACAAATCAGTGTACAGAAATCTGTTGCATTTCTGTGCACTAATAATGAAGCAGCAGAAAGAGAAATTTGAAAACATTTTTGCTTTTAATTACACCCCAAATAATAAGATATTTAGGAATAAACTTAGGAATAACCAAAAAGGAGAAGGACCTGTACTCTGAAAACTATAAAACACTGATGAAAGAAATTAAAGGTAACACAAGGAAATGGAAAGATACTCTGTGCTCATGGAGTGGAAGAACAAATATTAAAATGTCTATACTACCCAACCAATCCACACATTTAAAGCAATCCCTATCAAAATAACCAATAACATTTTTCACAGAACTAGAACAAAGAATCCTAAATTTGTATGGAACCACAAAAGTCCCTGGATAGCCAAAGCAATCTTGAACAAGCAAAGAAAAGCTAGAGGCATCACAGTCTGGACTGCAAGTTATATTACAAAGCTGTAGTTATCAAAACAGTATGGTGCTAGCACATAGATACCTAAATCAGCAGAATAGAATAAAAAACCTGGCAAAAAACCCCACAATTATATGGTCAATTAATATTCAGTAAAGCAGTAAAGAATATACAATGGAAAAAAGGGCTCTTCAACAAATGGTGTTGGGAAAACTGGACAGCAACATGCAAAAGAATGAAACTTGACCACTTTCTTACACCATATACAAACATAAATTGAAAATGGATTAAAAACCTAAATGTGGGGGCGCCTGGGTGGCTCAGTGGGTTAAGCCGCTGCCTTCGGCTCGGGTCGTGATCTCGGGGTCCTGGGATCGAGTCCCGCATCGGGCTCTCTGCTCAGCAGGAAGCCTGCTTCCCTCTCTCTCTCTGCCTGCCTCTCTGACTACTTGGGATCTCTGTCTGTCAAATAAATAAATAAAATCTTAAAAACAACAACAAAACCCTAAATATGAGTCCTAAAACATAGGCAGTAACCTCTTTGACATTGGCTATTAGCAACTTTCTAGATATGTCTCCTGAGGCAAGGGAAACAAAAGCACAAATAAACTATTGGGACTATATCAAAATAAAAAGCTCCTGCACAGGGAAGGAAACAACAAAACTAAAAGGCAACCTACAGAATGGGAGTGGATATTTGCAAATGACGTACCTGATAAAGGGTTACTATCCAAAATATATAAAGAACTTACACAACTTAAAAAAAGAAAATCTAATTTAAAAATGGGCAGAAGACCTAAACAGACATTTCTCCAAAGAAGACATACACATGGCCAACAGACATATCAGGGAAATATAAATCATAACTACTATCAGATATCACCTCATACCTGTCAGAATGGCTAAAATCAAAAACACAAGAAGCAACAGGTGTTGGCAAGGATGTGAAGGAGGGGGAACACTCTTGCATTGTTGGTGGGAGTGTAAACTTGTGTAGCCACTGTGGAAAACAATATGAAGTTTCCCCCAAAAGTTAAAAATAGAGCTACCTTACAATCCAGCAATCATACTACTGGGTATTTACCCAATGAATCAAAAAATACTAATTCAGAGGGATATATGCACCCCTGTGTTTATTGCAGCATTACTTACAATAGCCAAACTATGGAATCAGCGCAAGTGTCCAATCAGTAGATGAATGCATAAAGAAGAGGTGGTATATATACATAATGGAATTTTTTTGGGTGGTGGAGCAAAGGAAGAAGGAGAGAGTGAATCTTCAAGGCAGAGAACACCTAACCCAAATGCCAAGAAATGCAGTTGGTTAGTAGGTAGATGATAGAGCACCTACTTTTATAAGTGTCAGGAAAATGCAAATTGAAAGTTACCCTCTCAACTCTTTTTTGTTCAGTCAGATGGGGAAAATTTTGCTCGAGAGAATTTGTTGGCAAAGGTATGGGGAAATGTACTTTCATTGAATAAATTGTAATGGTCTTTTGGCAGTGCTCGTTGTAGTTTTAAGTATGTGTATCCTTGAAAGAGTAATTTTCTTTCCAGATTTTTACCCTAGTTAAACGTGTAAGTACATGAGCACAAACAAATAATTGACTGGACATGGCATTGTTAGTATAGAACATGTCCCAAGCCAAAGGTCCATCACGGAAGGCATTTTTGTTTATGTATTATCCAATGGATTTTGAAAAGGACACCAATTAAGTTTAACCAAGGTAATTTAGTAGAAGGAAACAAAAATACCTTTGGGATTTGTAACAAGAACAGTCTTCTCTCAGTGTGTGCCTTTATCACCTGTCATCCATTTTACAATGCATTTATAGATTTTATTTATTTATTTGACAGAGATCACAAGTAGGCAAAGAGGCAGGCAGAGGGAGAGGGGGAAGCAGGCTCCCCACTGAGCAGAGAGCCCGATGCGGGGCTTGATCCCAGGACCCTGAGATCATGACCTGAGACGAAGGCAGAGGTTTTAACCCACTGAGCCACCTAGGTGCCCCTTTTTACAATGCATTTAATCAAAACATCTCCCTTATGTCACAACTCATTTCCTAAAAGCAGTGCAATACTGAGTACTCTCCAATACAAGTAAATGAGTGATGGTAATTCTCTGAGGAAAACCACAGCTGAAGAAAGCCCTACTTCATTAACGCAGTGTGTGACTTCTTGGGAACTTCTGCTCCCCTGCTGTACCTGCCTGGGTGGGGCAAGAGAAAGGAAAAGTCTGTATCAGTGGGCCTCTGAAATGGATTGTTTTCAAGATTAATATGATATGTGAAGTAGTGTTTTCTGATTAAATGTTTATCTTCAGCTATGTGATAATTGGTAATTAATATATTAGATCTGATATATTAGATCTTAGAAAGCAGGGGAAATGTTCTCTTTACATCTCTGCTTATATGAAAGAGATAAAGTAAAATTTCTTCACAAGGGCTTTTCAGAACATTAACTTGGGCAGCTTTAATCTGTAGGTTTATTAGTTGAGGATTGAAAATAAAAGCTTTGGCTATTGTTATTTTAATTCTGTGTATCTTCTGTGTTGTGATAGTAACGCTGTAGGTGAAAATTGCTTTTTCAAGTGAAAGAACTGTGGGATTTTAAGCAACATGAGTGGTTTTTGATGAATTCATTAGTTGCTCTTCATATAAAAGATTATCTTTATTAAGATAAGAATTTTGTCTGGAAGATAATTTACAATCCCCTAAGAAAAGAAGCTTATATTAATTAAAAACCCACTACAATTTAAAAATGTTTTTTTCAAAGGAATTTCTTTAATACATTTTACTTACAACCCTGCTTTTCTTTGTAATTGAGGTAAAACTCAAAGAGGGAACCATGGGCTAATAAAATCACTTCCATTGTGGGCGAAGCTAAGAGAAGATGAGAAGCTGTGACTATGTCCCACTGAGAAAGATGAGACACCATGTTAAAAAAAATAAAACTGTGAATTATTTTTGCAGAAGTCAACAAAAGGTTCTGTTGTCCTTGACCACGTATTCCGTCACATAAACCTCGTGGAGATAGATTATTTCGGGCTGCGTTACTGTGACAGAAGCCATCAGACAGTGAGTACAATGACTTCACATTCAATTTTTCTGGTTATAAAATACACTCTCTCTCTGGCCTTTGCTGATGTGGTTTTAAGTAGGTAGTTTCTTTGTAACCGAAAATGACTTTGAAAGCCTCAAACATGTTTTTCCTTGCTAAAATGTTTAGCTTTTTTTTTTCCCTTTTCTGCCAAAAATCTATATAGAGTGGCAGGATTCACAACTTATATGTGTGTACTTCTCTTTGCAGAAGACTTTGCTGGTTTGCATTTTTACAGCCATATCATAGAGAGTACTTTTCAGGTATACTGTTAGGAGAACTAAGTAAGCCAGGTAATGTGTTAGGAGGCGAGTGGCTAGTCTTCTGAAGGGACAGATACTACTTACTGCCTTTTAAGAAAATAAATGGTTAAAGAGAAAAAATACAGTGTGAAAAGGTGCTTATCTAAGCTTTAGAAGTTGAGAGAGTAATTACAAAAGAAATAAGTAGGAGTTTTCACTCATGAGCTTGATGGAGTAAGTGATAAAGGCAACCAAACTTTTGGTGTCTGGGGTCAGTCTTCATGAAGGTCTAACATCTTCCTAGCTGGTTGATGGATGGAAAGTTTCTTAGAGAAGAAACTCACTACATTGCTTAGGGTTGATCCTATATGGTTATAAGGTCGAAAAGCTATTTCTTGGGTGGTGAGCAGAGGTGGTTGGGGGACGAAAGGATATTCATTAGTGCCTTTTATTTTAGTCTAAGAAGCTCTTAACCTCAGACACAGTCTTATTGTGCAGAGTGCTTATATGCTTACCTTAAAAGACCAGTTTGACTTTTATTTTTCATGTTACTCAACTCCTTTTGGAAGAAAGATTTCCGCTTCTTCCTTCATCAGTTCTCCCGGCCTCCAGTGCATCATCTGGGATCTATTCAGTGAGGCACATGATTGTCTGAGTGGGCTTTTTCTGTCCCGGTCACAGGAATGTGCTAGGATGAGAAGAGACAGACAACTGGAATCCTATTGATGGTGATGACTTGTGATTTTTCCTGAGCTAGTTTCATAATCCGTTTTGTTTTACAGGAGGATTTCACAAAGCAGGAATAAAAAATTGGGTGTGTTGGTTAGCTTTCCCTAGAAAGGAGTAGCTTTCTAAAGGCAAACGGTCAATAAGACACACTTCAAAGAAAGGGAAATGGACATCTTCCGGGGTTCCCTGAATTCTTTCCTGTATGGGCCATAAGTGAATACTGCAGAACTGTAAATCTACATTGAAAGATTAAATTGAAGGCTCTAGAAGCTATCTTGCATTACATTAATATTTTTGAAAGAACATTTCTCTTAGTAGAGAAAATTACTGTTTCCTGGTCTTATCTAGTATGTCAGACTTCGCCTGGAAAGATTGACTGTCTTGCTAAAATTATATAGACCTTATCTCTCTTTCTCTCTCTCTCTCTCTTTTTTTTTTTTTTTTTTTGAAATTTTGCAAAGGAAGAAAATATATGAAAAGTCAGACAATCTCAACTGAGCCACCAGGCGCCCTGCCAGAGAATTTCAAACAATGGCCTGTATCATTACAAAAAGAATTAGCAGTTGGTATTGATTCAGAGTTTTCTAGGGCTTATATTAAAACCAAAAAAAATTTTTTTTCTTTTAACCTTATTCTTAAGGGTCTGCATTTGTGGTGTGTTTGCAATGAAGGTTTTGGAAATAACCACATTACAGTTAGAAGGAGAAAGCTCTTAAGTCATGTTTGGTTTTTTTTGATACTGTAAGAACACCAGGTGTGTAAATCACATGAAAAAAACATCTTTTTGCTCCCTGAATTTAGTTATTTCTAGTGAATGAAGATAAAATAGAGGTGATTAATAAACTCAAGTGTATGGTCTGATTGTCTTACATGTATTTTTAATTGTAGGAAACTATAAGGAGGTTATGAAAATTTGTCCCTTCTTTAGATAATTGTTTCATCAAAGTACACTAGAGAGCTGATAGTGTATCTAGGTAGAAAATGTGATTCCATTACTGATTTGCTTCTCTTGGGTATTGAGGCAGAACAAAGGATTTCTCTTGGGGCAGTAGCTCTGGCAGGTTCTTCATTCCAGGCACCCACCCAAGGCTCAACTTTATTTCTAGGGAAATTGTTGATAAACCCGAATTCCTATTTCTTTGTCTTCTATCTGTGTTAGTAGGAGCAGAGCTACATAGGCCTTACTTATTTAAGGCAAACATTTAAAGAATAACTCTATGTTAGAATGGCACAGGACACAAAAAATGGAAAAAATTTTGTCTTTAATGATTTCTAGGAATTTACCCGAATTACAGTCCATTAGATTGGATTTTGTGTATTGCTTTGCTTTTTCTCCATCAAAATATTTACTTCCCCCCCCCAAATTATCTTTTTTTTTTTTTTTTTTTTTTTAAGATTTTATTTATTTATTTGACAGAGAGAGATCACAGTAGGAGAGAGGAAGGGAAGAGATCACAGAGAGAGGAAGGGAAGCAGGCCCCCCGCCGAGCAGAGAGCCCGATGCGGGACTCGATCCCAGGACCCCGAGATCACGACCCGAGCCGAAGGCAGCGGCTTAACCCACTGAGCCACCTAGGCGCCCCTTATCTTTTTCTTTTAAGAGGGAATGCTTTGTAACAATCTTTAAAATAAGTAAGATCCACATGGAAAAGACTTTGAGGCCCTAAGAGGGACGTCTTAGGTCAACTCTTGAGGCAAATAAAGAAAGTGGGAGAAGGAGCTGGGGGTAAAAGGGAAAAAAGATGAAGATTAAGAAGAGGTGACTCACATACCACAGTGAGGAGCCCTAGACTCCCTCCTTCCCTCCCCTTGACAGATGATCATGCCTTGGGGCCAGGCCTAAACTGGGTGGGGTGGACTGGGAGAGCATGTCCCTTGGGACGCATGGACCTCACATAGCAGGGAACTTGTCTGTCCTGGAGGAGCAGGGTAACCCAGAGGCTGGATCTAGACATGTCATCATCACCACCATCCCTCACCATCCTCGTCATTAGTGCACCGCAAACTGCGGAACATTTTCCATGTGTTGTCATTACATGTTCAAAACGGCTGTGCAAGCTCAATATTATTATCCTACCATCAGAGATGAAGAAACGACACTGAAAAGGTTAAGCCACTTCCCATGATCCTGTAGCCATCAAGTATTAGATCAGAATTCAAATCCAAGTCTTCACATCTCCAAGACTGTCAACTACTATAATATCCTGACTTGAATGCATGTAAGATGGAACGGTTGTGCAGACTGAGGATACTGAGGAATTCTCTTTCTGTGCAGTTTACATACTTACAGTTTGTTGAGAGGAGTTAAATAGTATTTTCCAACAAACAGACTTCTCAGATTTACCTGGGGCAAGAGAGTTTATTTAGGCCTCTGTGTATGTATACCTTTGTGGTCTTTCAGTAGCAACACAAAGAAGGCCTAATATGGGCAGGCCCTGTGCTAGAGCTTTCTCTGTTTTTCACATAGTCTCAGGAATTCTGGGGAAAGGGAATTTGCTGCCTGGAATATTAAACATAGACGTTCTATCAAACTATATTTCTTAAAACCAAGCCCTGGGAAATTCATGCAACAAATGCATTGATTTAGGTGTTACTTATGTGTACAGAGTAACAGCTAGGCAGAACTAAACCTTGGTAAAGCAAACCGCTCTCCAAAGAGTGCAGCTGATTCGATTTGGAACGCTCTGGGCACCTTAATTGCTTCACTTTTCAGGTAAGGTTTGTAAAAGGACCTCTAGGAAGTAAAAACATTCTTTCCTGAAGACATGCTTACTGAGATTGAATTAACCCAATGCTGCCTGTGTTAATTTAGGCTTACTTGTAGAAAACAGTCCCTTAAAGATACACAGTGGGATTCACATACTTGGGGTTCCTTTTCCTAAAGACATAGGGAAGAGCACTTAGCCTGGGCATACAACCTACTTTCTGCTCTGCTTTGGCCGTATCATCCAGCTTCTTTCTTGATCCAGGCTGGTCTGTGCAGGGGATGTAGCTCTTCCCTCTCCCTGCCCAGGGCCTTGGTTCAATTGAACAGAAAATTCCCAGCCTCGGTTTAAGGTAGTTGAGAGGGATTACAAGAACACACATGAGAGTCAGAAAAATCCAGATTTATTGAAGGACCCTACCACTTCCTAGTTATAAATATTTAAAATTCTCTTAAGTACTCACCATTGATCTAGAACAGCAGAACTTCCAAAGAAGTTAGCTCTCTCTAGTATGTTCTAGGAGTGCCTGTCATCAGTTTCATGGCTAGCTCACCTTCTCATTCTCTGCATGTGGTGTCTGGCTCATCAGCTCACTTTGGTGTGTCTTTGCCTTGAATGGGTTCCCAGCCTTCTCTTGGCTTAGCATCCTAATCCCCAGGACCTGTGAACATCACCTTACATGGCAGAAGGGACTTGGCAGGAGTGATTAAGTTAAGGATCTTGTATAGAGGGATCATCCTAAATTATTGAAGCAGAGTCAATATAATTAGAAGTCTCCTTATACATACATGACAGAAGAGGCAGGCAGAGAGAGAGGGAAGCAGGCTCCCTGCTGAGCAGAGAGCCCGATGCGGGACTCGATCCCAGGACCCCGAGATCATGACCTGAGCCGAAGGCAGCGGCTTAACCCACTGAGCCACCCAGGCGCCCCAATGAGCTGTATTTCTTCTAGAAGCCAGAAGAGAAAAGGAAGTAGATTCTGCCCTGGAGCTTCTAGAAGAAATACAGCTCATTGGGGCGCCTGGGTGGCTCAGTGGGTTAAGCCGCTGCCTTCGGCTCAGGTCATGATCTCGGGGTCCTGGGATCGAGTCCCGCATCGGGCTCTCTGCTCAGCAGGGAGCCTGCTTCCCTCTCTCTCTCTGCCTGCCTCTCCATCTACTTGTGATTTCTCTCTGTCAAATAAATAAATAAAATCTTTAAAAAAAAAAAAAAAAGAAATACAGCTCAGTGTCTTAGTTTGGGCTCCTCTAACAAATCACCATAGACTGGGTGACATGAACAAGAAAGATTGATTTATCATACCTGGGAGGCTGGAGACCTGAGATTAGAGTGCCTGCATGACTGGGTGAGAGCCCTTTTCCAGGGTGTGGACAATCCAATTCTCCTTGTAATGTCACATGGCAGAAAGGGAGGGAGTTAGCTCTATGATCTCTTCTTGTAAGGGCATTAATCCCATTCACGAAGACTCAACCCTTGTGATGTAATTACCTCTCAAAGGCCATACCTTCAAATTCCAATACTAGGTATTTGGATTAGGATTAGAGTTTCAACATACGAATTTGGTGGGGAAGAGCACAAACATTCAGTTTGTTGTACCCCGTGAGACCATCTTGGACTTCTGACCTTCAGAATTGTAAGATGATAAAATTTCTGTTGTTTTAGGCCCAGATTATGGTAATTTGTTACAGCTGCAAAAAGAAACTAATACACATGGTTACAGTGGGAAGCATTTTATTTTTGCTTGCTTAGTGGAAATATAAGGGCTTTCTTGTTTTGATTTACCAATTAGGCAGAAACCTGAAAGAGGGTTATTTCCCCTGGGTAATAATAATATACATTTTCCTGTAGATAATCAGGATTTTTCCATGATTAGGGCTGCATGTGTGTCCCCAGATGTTAGCGAGCAATATTAGTTGCCTTTTTTTAAAGGATGAGTTAGGTTCCTTATTACGAGAGAGGGATGATGAGATCTGTTCATGATAGGCAGGTGAATTGAAATTACAGTTTAGACTTCTTTAAGTAATTGGATGAATGTGAAATTACTCTGAGGTTGGCAGAAACTTGAGCCACCTTTTGGGTGTTCTGAAGTTGCTGTCACTGAAATATACCGCAGCGGAGCCAGAGAAGTGCCTTTAGAGTCACAAGACGAGTCTGAGGCTGAATGTTCAAGTTACTTAATTTTTCTGAATGTTGAGAAGAATAATGCTTCTGTCCTGCCACTTCTCAAGATTGTTTCAGGACCGAATTAGGGAAAATGGGAACGCTCTTTGTAGATTATAAGTTGTGAGATATATAGAAAGCCTTTCACGTTGAAGCTAGGAGGGAGGAAAATACTGCTGGTGATACTTTTTTAAGGTGGAGAAGGGAAAGGAGGAAACAGTCTGGAGGGTAGAAGAGACAAAATCAAATAAGTTTCAGACTCTTTAAGACCTCTGGAAAATTTTGAAGATGAGTCTAATTGATATTGAAAGCAGTAATGAGGAGAAATGGGATATCCTAATATTCTCATGTTAAAATGAACAGTTATCATGTCTTACTTTAATGGGAGAACTTGGGGCTCCTTTACAAATTACTCTTTCAAAGGCAGAAGTTCAGTATATAGAGCTTTTCTCAGACAATGGAAGAAGATGTTGAATCTTTTGCCCTAGGACTTAAAAGGTCAAAGGAGGAGAAGTGTAGCACAGAGATGGAGCCAGTTTGTGAATATCCTCTAACCCTCCCTCAGGGAACTCTTCTTTTGCTTCACTGAGACAACACAAATGATCAGATGGTCGCTTCCCACCTTCTTGATCCTCCAGACACACCCTTGGTCACTGCTTTCCCATCCTTCCTTCCTGTACAATGGAATAGCCCCAGGGTCTCAGACCTGGATCTTACCACCTTTTTTTTTGTGTCTCTAGACCTCTCCTTTTCCCCCCTCCTTTCCTAAAGGGTTTGGGCAGGCTCACATCTCTACTATTTAAAACCACCCTTCCCCCACTCCTAGGCACTCATCTGTCTGTGGCCGTATTGACTCTGTCACACCTAACTTTCGGGAAGCACGTTTAAGTTCATTGTCTCTACTTCTCAAAACTCCTGTTCATTCCTAAACTTCTCACAGTTCAGCCCTGATACTTATCAAGGCACTGAAACTATCCTCTGGGTCTCTAATTGTTAAATACAAGTGATGGTTGAGCCCTTATCTTTCTTGACCTTAGGGTTGAATTGACCCTTAATGACTCACTCTTTGAAATCTCATTTTGCTAAAAAAACAAAAAACAAAAAACAAAACCTCATTTTGCTCTTAAGACACCACATTCTCCTGTTTTCCACTTTTAAAGTTTTCTTCTCATTATTGCTGTTCAGTCTTGATCTTTTCCTTTGCCTCTTCCTAAAAATGGTGGTGATAGGATTTTGTCAATGATTTTCTAATGCTCTAACTGGTTACTGGCTCACCTGTTTATTTATATGACTAATTCTGGCACTATTTGTCTCTGAAATAATTTCACTAAGAATATAAAATAAACTGTGTATATATTTGTATCCTTCTCTCTGTCCCCAGATACTCAGAGTATTACTGAGCAAAAATGATCTCCATTCACTGAGCGCCAGCAGGCAGGCTCTGCATATAAATGGTGTTCTTTGCATCTTGATTTACTGTATTTTGCAGTGTGAAGTTTACCTTCTGTAACCTTATGTTCTGACAAATATCCATAATGACTGATAAGATGTGATTGTTACAAAGAAAGACAGGAAGTTGGTCATGCTGGACTATTACAGATTAAAACTTTTATTGTCAAGACATAGAAACAATTAAAGTGTCTATCAATGGATGAATGCTTAAAATGTGAGTGCATATATTTATATATACCTATGTATAGATGTATAGTATATATTGATTACATATATAATATAGCTATATTGTATACAATAGGACAATATAGCTATATTGTATACAATATACAATATATTGTATATATTGTATAATATATACAATATTATATAGCTGTAAAAATAAGGAATTACTGTTTGTGACAACATGGATGGCCCTTGAGTACATTATGCCAAGTGAAATAAGGTAGAAGAAGGCAAACACTGTATGGCCTTCCTTACATGTGGAATCTCAAACACAGAGGGGCTCATTCAGTTAAGCCTCTGATACTTGATTTTCGCTCAGATCATGATCTCAGAGTGCTACTCACATGAGGCTCCATACTCAGCAGGGAGTCTGCTTGATGATTTTCTCTTTTCTTCTCTCTTCCCTTGACCTCTCTCTTTCTCTCAAACAAACAAACAAACAAACAAATAAATAAAATCTTTAAAAAAATAACATAAAAATAGAAAATAGAAACAAAAACCAAGCTCATAGATACAGAGAACAGACTAGTGGGTTCCAGGGGTGTGGGGGAATGGAATGGGTTAAGGTGGTCAAAAGGTGAAAACTTAAGTTATGAGTTTATGAGTTCTGGGGATTAATGTACAGCATGGTGACTATATTTAATAATATTGTATATTTGAAAGTTGCTAGGACAGTGGCTCTTAAAAGTTCTTATCATAAGAAAGATAGGGTGATGGTTGTTGACTTACTGTGATCATTTCACAATATGTGTATCAAATCATTATATTGAATACCTTAGACTAATATAATGTTATATGCCAATTATGTCAGTAACATTGTAGGAAAAAAACCTTGTACTATCTGAAATGTCTTCAAGCATCTGGTAGGGAAATAGAGGGCAAAAATCAGGAAGCAGAAAGATTCTCTTCAGTAGACATCTTTTAGAAAGAGTATCATAAACAGTACAGCAGTCTGTGAGGGCTGACAACTCATCAGTGGTACCTGGGAAAAAAACAAACCTTGAGAAACTATGGCTGGAGGCTTTTCAGGAATCTAGGGGCCTGGCATGGAATGCCCGAAGCATCTTCATAGAGACCCCTAGCCCAGAGGCTCTCGTTTTCCTGCTGTTAAATATAAGTCACTCTTTATACTTAATCTCATCTGCTCCATGGTTTAAATTTCTAAGGCCCAAATGATCCTCAAATGGGTATTTCCAACCCAGACATCTCAAGAGGCATTGTATGGTGTAAAGAATACAGGCTTTTCATCCAGCCTGACTGGATTCATACATACTCCTTGAGAGAGCTGTGTGGCATGGGGTGAGTCTCCTAACTTCTCTCTGCCTCAGTATCCCCATTTATAAAGTGGTGACATTAATAGTACCAAGTTTGAAGGGTGGTAGTAAGGATTAAAGGAGTCTATAGAAAACACGTGAAACTGTGCTGCAAACTGGTGGTAAGTGTAACAGTAATGTCAGCTCTTACTCAGTACTTGGATGTCCCTCAGGTGGTACCCAGAAATGCAACACATTCAAACCTGAAGTTACCATCTCACCCTGCGGACCTGTTCTTATTGAAAGAATTGTCTTGAAAGTAGTGATTTTTACAGAGGTTTTTTTTTTTTTTTTTTTTAAACTATGTGCTTGTGTCGAGAATTTCAGGTCAAGAATAAAAATTGGATCGTAAGTTTAAATGGATGCAAATTTGGAGTTTATAAATACCGACATTGTAAAAATGCATTACATTACTTTTTAAATTTCTTTGGTTTAACCCATCAAGTCCATCACAGGACTGTGGGACTCTCCACAGAACATCTGCTCTCCATGTAGAGCACTCAGCATTCTATAGCACTTTCAGTTTCTGACCCCTTTTTCTGTATGGTTTTTTATGACTGAGGCAGGAAGAGCACTCGAGTCTTATACCAACAAATAAAGGATTCAGCCCAGATGTCACATTACTGTTAAGTGTATCCAGTGAATCTATACAGCATAGCAATTTTGTACTCACCAACCTTGTGAACAAGCTCTTCATCAAAGTCAGAAATTTTTCTTTATTCCTTTTATCTCCTTAAACTGGAATTCTTTTTCACTTTCTCCCTAGAATTTTCTTCCTATATTTCTATTAATAAAATATATTTGTCCATAACAGTATCTTACATACACATTGAAATTTTAAAAGTGTACTTCATGAGACCTTCAGGCTATAATTGTTACTGAGCCATAATAGTAGTTTTTATTACCATGGTTATCATTATATAATTAAAAGCAAAATATGCATTCTAATAATGACTAAAAATAAAAAGTGAACATTTATTGGAGATGCTTCTCTTAATGAAATGGATGGGGTTTTTTCTTCTTGATTAGTCCATGTACCCCTGGTTGATTATAATATATTCCTGGAGTGAGCTGGGACTCAACAATTTTACTTTATTTTTTGAAAAATATGCACTCTTGAATAATCTTATCTGCTACAAAAGGAAGATAGAAAAGAAAGAGATTTTATTCAATTTCTTTATTTCCTTGAACTCCTGACTTACATGCCAAAAATCTCATGATGTTCCTGTGAGCTGTGATTTCTCAGACCACTCTTTGGGTTATCTTTCAGTTTAGTTGAAGGCAACGAATTCACTTGACTTACAATTTGTTGATCGTTATAGTAATTCAATTTTATAATTTCTGGGAAGTGTATTAAAAAATGCTTTACCATGATTTGTCAAAAGAGTGTTAGCTATGTTTTTTTTTTTTCTCTTTTACTTGGAGGTGCCAGATTTCATCCAATTTAGTTGGAAAGGATTAGGAAAATTAAAAATTGCTAATTTTAATGCACATTTGCCAATGCAAGATTTTTGATAAAGTGCCTTTATCTAATTATGTACTTTATATTTTCATCAGAATCTTGGAGCTGCAGATTTAGTTCATTCAGTTTATGGAAAACATCCAACATAGAATTCTTTGGTAAAGCTAGTCATTGCCAAACCACCCAGCCAAACCAGTTGCCTTCTGTCTTTTGTCAATTTAAATAAAAATGTTAACATGTTCTAGAAAAGCGTTTTGCTCTTGAATTTTATTTGAGATGGGTGGACAGATGAGAGACAGTGTTTTGTCACTTAGATGAGGCAGGCTTTCCAAGTCTTTGTTTTATTCTTATGGGGATCTTCATGAGTCCTGTATAATAGTTGCAAGGTGGAAGTTGCTAGATAATTAAACAAAAATCATCATTTTCTCTGCTGTTCCTACTCCATATCTGACAATCAGGCAACTCAACCAAAATACCAATGATTCTGTCACCTCGCTTAGTCCTTACAAGAAATACATATAGTGTAGGAAAACACATAATTTATAGTATCTTTATTAAAGTCAGCTTTGCTAATGCTGGTATTTAAAAATGTTGCCATGTTTCTTCTCCTGGAATTTTTCATGCCCTGAGGCAATGCACCATGGAGAGATTGAAATAGGTGAGAGCTGGGTGTGTTTCTGCATTAAATTGGGAAGGGGTGACTGTGCAAAGGGAATGCAGTGGAAGGGAGAACTAGAATGGCAGCTCAGTCTTAGGCCTGTTCTTAGGTAGATCAGTCCCAGGAAGGAGTGTATATGGAAGCTGAGGGTCTGGGAATTCAGCGCCTTATAACTACCTGTTACCTGTGTCCCTTTGGGAAATCCTCATATGTGATTCCCTGAGGTGCCTGGATCCACACCTTGTCATCGCTGCCTCCCCTCATGACTAAATTAGTGGACAAAAATTGGACAAAAAATGGACAAAAATTAGTGTCTCAAACTTTTGAGATAGATTTGGCTCTAGTAAGTATTTAGACATATTATTTGCATGTCTAGGAGAAGAAATGAGACCATCATCATTTCCAGCCAAAATTGTTTTTTCTTACCTCTGTAAAAGGATTTCTTACAATTTATGTTTTATTACTAATAACTTGAGCCCCTTTAATGAAGAACTAACTCACCAGAAATGTGAGAGTATATGTTCTTGCTTTGTTTGTTTATAAATATATCTCACAGATTTCTGATGTCTTTTTTTTTTTTTGAGCTATATACAATGAAGAAAATGTTGACAAAATAAACAAAATGACAAAATAACTTTATGTTAAAGTTACTGTGCATGGTGACAAGTGAGTTGCTTTTTTTTGGTTTTTATTATTACTGAAATTAAATTCAACATTTATAATTAAAAAAAAAAAAGAAGAAGAGCTTATGCTCTTCCCCTTTTTGTTTTATTTGGCGAAATCCTGCTCTTCTTTACCATCTCAGTGGACTTGTCTCTGGTGTCCCTTCCTTCCCAAAGCTTTCCTCTTACTTTGCAGAAACCACCTAGTCTTATTCCTGTCTCACATTACAAATATCTCATTATATATGCCGCTTCAGTAATATCCCCTACATGGGGCACCTAGGGGGCTCAGTCCCCAGGCCCTTTCCATTTTGCTGCTTAACAGAGTGACTGTGTAGCTGACCACCCAAGCCAGGATGCTTGGGAGAGTGGAAAGGGCCACCAGTGACACCTATGCCAGGACGACAGTAGTGAACAGGATTTATGGTCCACCCCTCGACCTCTCCAGAATCCACCTACATCTCTGAATTCTAGTTCTAGAATCTCTAGAATTCAGCACATGAGCTTGCATTTCTGTAAAAGCTTTCCAACCTGTCTTCCTGTTTTGGCTCACGCTGCCTGCAGTGTTTGCCCCACTGTAGATGCAGTCTTCTTTCAGAATATCAATTTTAATGATGTCTCTCCTCTGTGTCTTGCAATTTTCTAATGGATTCCTGAGGGAAAATTCTGGAATTTCTTTTCTATTCTTTTTTTTTTTTTTAAGACTTATTTACTTATTTACTTATTTTTATTAACATATAATGTTTTATTTGCCCCAGAGGTACAGGTCTGTGAATTATCAGGCTTACACATTGCATAGCACTCACCATAGCATGTTTATTTTAGAGAGAGAGCACGAGTGAGCACAGGCTGAGCGGGGAGGGACAGAGGGAGAGGGACTGGTCGCAGGGTTTATCTCCCAGCTCTCACATCACCACCTGAGTCAAAACCAAGAGTCAGCCGCTTAACCAACTGCTCCCCCCAGGTGCTCTGAAAATTCTGGTATTTCTTAAAATGGGTTACAAGGTTATGTGGCCCTTGGTTGCTTTTGAGCTTCTTCTTCTGTAGTGTGGCTGTTCTCTCTACCCCCCACCCCAATCCTGCCCCAAACCACAGCCCCAGTATCTGTACAAGTGCAAGAGAACTACCGACCACTCCCTCCCAACACACATTCGCCAGAGAGCGGAGTGAGCTCCTTGCCCTGTCTGAACACTCTGCTTATGCTCTTCCCCTTTTTGTTTTATTTGGCGAAATCCTGCTCTTCCTTACCATCTCAGTGGACTTGTCTCGGGTGTCCCTTCCTTCCCAAAGCTTTCCTCTTACTTTGAAGAAACCACCTAGTCTTATTCCTGTCTCACATTACAAATATCGCATTATATATGCCGCTTCAGTAATATCCCCCACATGGGGCACCTGGGGGGCTCAGTCTGTTAAGCATCGGACTCTTGATTTTTGTTCAGGTCATGATCTCAGGGTCCTCGGATCAAGCCCCTAGTTGGGCTCCACACTCAGTGAGGAGTCTGCTTGAGGATTCCGTCCTTCTCCCTCTTTCTCTCAAATGAATACATCTTTTGAAAAAACAAATCCCACTTGATGGGATTCTACTTGAGAGAGGTGATATCCTATGCCTCATTCTGTTATCACCTTCTGCTGCTGGAAGTTGAGTGATCTGTGGTATTAGTGAACAAAATATCTCTCACCTAGACTGTGGCCCAGGCACATGGAGGTGAGGCCATGACAGTACCTCCCCATCTTGCCTTTCTGTGTCTGTCTCCTGTCTCCTTGGTCTGCTTTTCTTTGAATTTATTGCCTTGCTGCTTTTGTGAAAGACTTTTGTTGTTCATTTTATCCAGATTTCATCCATATTAAAAAAATAAAAGCTTAACTGAGATGTTAGGCAGTTAGGTGGGACATGCGTGGGATCATAAAGAGCCACGAATAGCTGATTCGAGCGCGCTGGCAGCTGCCGGGTGCTGTTCAGAATATTCTGTAGTAATAGCTCGTGTGGTCGGGGGAGAATCTGAGTTCAGGTCATGTCACTGGGAGCTGTATGGTTGTGGACCCCACAGTTTTAAAAACTCTGCCCCTAATAAACAATATTTCTAACAAAACAGTGGCTTTTTCTATTTTTTTTTCAGTCGATGAACAGTTTTTATTTAGAAAGGAAAAGATGTTTTTCTGGGATTATTTTCTGTTGAGAGTGGATCTGATCTCTTCTGAGTACAGTCATGTGATGCATCCTGAGAATTCAGAAGCTGACATGCTTGAAAGAACCCTGGGAATTGGGGAGAGTGAGGCTGTTGACCCGCCAGCTGCTTGGTATAGGCCTGCTTTCCTCAGTGTGTAGCACCTGGGGAGAAGCAGAACACGCTTCCATTGTTCTTCAGTTTCTTTGTTGCCTGTGTTGATGTTGACATGGATTCAGAAATGCTTTTGAAGGATCTAGCTTTGTCTAGAGTCAGCTTCCCGGTGCATCCTGAACTTAATTCTCTTCCTTTTTTTCCCCCCCTTTTCTTAAATGGTTGATTACAGTAGACACGAATGTGCCTTCCATGTGTCACGTATACTAAATTATTTCATCCCATAGCTTTCATAAATTTGTTGTTTACCAGGTTTAGGGATGTGAAGAATTGAATTCTGTCTTGTATAGAAAATTCTTTCTTCGTTAATAGCACCTAGTGATCCCCCCCCCCTTTTTTTTTTACCAAAAAATAGAATAAAAGGAGGAACAGTTGAAAATGATAAAGGTACAAAGTACGTTAAAACAAAACTGTCAGAAATCATAGGAACCACAGTGTTAAAAATACACACAGACACACACACACACATATGTATATATGTATATGTACATATAAATGCTTGTATGCAAAATAAAGTATGTGGCTATTTGGATATACTAAGTAGTTTCATCAATGAAACAGGCTTCCTGTGACCCACATCTTCTTAGTTGTGCAAGTGTGTGATGGGAATATTGCTGATTTCTTTACTAAAATCTTTTATTAAGTTAGACTGTTCTTCTCCCTGGTTAAATCAAAATAAACTATGCAGGATGGAATTCCAGACAGTTGATTGATTGGCTAATGAGAAAGCAGTGGTTTTAGAGTTAATGATTCTAGACATTTTCTTGATCATCATTGGAAGCTAGTTTTTTTTTTTTTTAATTTAGAGTTGTGATACAAACCTGTGATAAGCTGACCTTGACTTGACTTTATTCTGAATCTTAAGAGGGTTTTCTCCATGAATATAAAAAGACTTGATTAGTATGTTAGCCTACTTGATAAAAGGTATTTTGTGTATTATTCTTCCATTATTTTGTCTTAAATTTGATGAAGTTTCAAATCTATTGCATGCTCTCAAAGCTAAAGTAACTAGGTTATTTGTCTTTTGTGTGACTGAGTCCAGTGAAAGATGTGCCCTGTACTTGTGCAAAGTCAGGCAGGTGATTTTGGGACAGGCAGAAGGCTAGACATACCCACTTTCCCTCTTAGACTGTGAATTTTGCTGTGCAAGTTGCTACTTTTTGAGTTAATAAAAATAGGCCCTTTAAAAGCTAATGATACATAGAAGCCTTATAAGATACATATCGGGGGGGTGCCTGGGTGGCTCAGTTGGTTAAGCGTCTGACTCTTGATTTTGGCTCAGCTCATGATCTCATGGTCATGAGATCGAGCCCTGTGTTGGGCTCCACTCTGGGTATGGAGCCTGCTTCAAAGATTCTTTCTCTCCATCTCCCTTTGCCACTCCCCCTTCTCACATGCACGCTCTGTCTCCAAAACAAATAAACAAACAAAAAGACATGCATCCATTTGGGGGTTTATAGGGTATTTTATAGAGGATTTGTATTGAGGGAATTTCTTGTTTAAAATTCTTTAATGTTATATCCTTATTCTCATCAGCATCCCTGACTCAGGACTGTGAGGAAAGAAGAATATTTTCTTTTTCTCATCTCCATTTCAGTCATGCAGCAAATATTTACAGGGTGACCACTGTGTCTGAGGAACTAGCGTACAGTGATCAGCAAGAGACAATAGTCTCTGTCTCAGGGAGCTGATATTCCAGACCCTGCATATATGTTCAAATATCAGGTAGGGGGGCACCTGGGTGGAGGTTAAGCATGTGCCCTTGGCACTCGTGTCATGATCCTGGGGTCCTGGGATCCAGCCCACATCCAGCTCCCTGCTCAACAGGGAATCTGCTTCTCTCTGTTTGCCCTGCCCCCTCCCCCCTACCCCTGCTCACTCGTTATTTCTCTCTCACATGCTCTCTCTCTGTCTGAAGTAAATAGATAAATAAAATCTTTAAAAAAAAAAACAGCAATAGCAACAAACAAATGTCAGGTAGTGATGGATACTTGGGAGAAGGTGATGTGCCAGAATGAGGAAGCGACTTCCATTGGGTAGTCAGAAAAAGCATCTTGAATGGCAAGAAGGCAGGCAGAAGGAGCCAGCCAGCGGCCCTGAGGCAGGGACCAAAAATAGGAGGTGTTCCAGAACTGAAAGAAGGCCACTGATGCTAGATGGTATCAAGAAAGAGGGTGATGAAGTGAGAATGGTAGGGCCCATCCATAGCCTGGGGTAGGCTACAAAGATGGCTCTCTGTTGAGAGTTTCACGCTGGGATGATAGGATCTGAGATTAAGAAGCTGGGAGTTTTGTTTGTTTTGTTTTGGCTGGGGGGAAGGGAGCCAGGAGTTTTATTTGGGTGGGGGGGTGGATGAAGCTTAAGATGCCCCGTGGACACCCATTTAGAGATGTCAGGGAACAGTTAGAGTTCCTTAGAAGCTAGTGTCACATTTAGGAGTCCCTGGGTTTTAAAGTCACAAGACTTTAGGGTTTTTGAGGTCACTGGTGAGAAATAGACTATAAATGCAGAAGGACTGGGCAAGGCTGCCATGTGCAGCCGTGCTCACTGTAATTTGAACATTGGAGTTGAGCATGGCCATGTAGTGGCGCTGAGCATGGGCTCCACATCCTACTTACTTTGTCACCCCTGGGGCTGGCTTGGGTCCTCTGTGCCAAAGAACATGGTTAGTTAAGGCTGTGTTTGTGTACAGTTACTAGAACAGAGTTTAAACAAACCTTAGCTTAACCACCTGTATCCTTTAATTACTACACTTCGAGAATATGTCAGATTTAAGATTTTGTTTCACGATGAAATGATCCCATGGCCTGAATAGTGATGCCTCACTCACCCAGACGTTAGGAGTGCATGGGTGGCAACTTCAGTTATCTGAAATGTAGATGAAAATGACTAAAGAAGAATGAATATCTCCCGAGCTGACCAAAGTTGATGTCTTAGAGTCCACTCGCAGGATTTAGCACTTTACTCATGGGTTGTGTCCCCCCTGATACCTTGTTTATTTTCATTTTAGGAAATTGGAAAGGAAGAGAGAGGAGATTATACCCTTTGATGGGAAGAGTGTCAGCCAATTTGTAGAGAGGTTTTAAAATAGGACTCTGTTCTCTGGCTAAAAGTGACTTCTATTCTTCCTCCATGTAAAAGGCACCTGTCCTTTCAAGGTCTCCCCAGATCTTATTTATTGTGACCCTGGAGGTCCTACTTGAGGTCCATGTTCTCCTCAAATTAGACTCCTTGGTACTGTTCTTTCTGTTCAACTCCTTGAGTATGGTTCCTCTTGATATGAAGATTTGTGAATTAAAAGAGTAAGAAAGATATACCCACTCCTCTCCCCCACTACTAGTCAACATATCAGGGAGGATAACTGATGGAGACACTTCATTTAAAATGAGGGTAACAGGCACATGGCAGTCACTGGTCCATAACAGTTCTGAGATCCAGCCAGGCAGGAGCCATTTCTTTAATTAGATCTTGGCCTCACTGCCTAGGAGTGTTCACTGTGATGATTGGCTTGGCTGGGCTTTTGGTTCTGTTCTCTTGAGTTTTCCTTCCCCTTCCATAAAAAGTAGCAGGTGTTAGCAGCTATGTAGTGTCCTTACCCTGCTTTTGCCCAAAGAAGATCAGGGGTCTAGAGGCCTCTTCCCAGCATGTAGTGTTTCTGTCCCTTTTAACCCAAGCTGATTTAATTCTTTTAAAAAACATTGTGGATTTCTTATGAATCAATTTATAATCAGCTCCCTTAGACAAAGGCAACAACCGCAGACTATGAAATAAGTTCTTCTGTACTTTAAATTCTTTGTGAGGCTTTTGGGGACAGGTGCCCTTATGATTCTAAGAGGAACTTTTGCTAGTTTGAAAGAATCGTATTTGATCTTTCTGAGGACTTAATAAAACTTTACAGTTACATCCGTGGTTTCCTGACAGCACTCTAGACTCAGTCTTCACCCAGAAGCCATTTCTTAATTATAGCACTGTTTGCCTCCTGATACATCTAAGGAAGACAGAGGAGAGAATTTTATATTTAACCCCAGTTAAGTCCTGGCTTTCTTCTATTTAACAGTTCCTTTTCATCTTGTTGCTCTGCTCTTGGATTTTATTGGAGTCAGGAAAAGAAGCTAGTCAGCACTTTGAGTGGTCAGCCTGTACATCTCCTTATCTGGATCCTCCCCTCATTAGGGACATCTTTTATTTTCCATGTTGCCACAGGCAACAGCATTGCTAAACTCTCTGCCTTAGTGAATAAACGTCCGCTTTCTTCCTGCTTCCAGCAGCTTTCTCTTTGTTCCTGCAGGCCCTACCTGCAACCTCCTTGAGGCCCCGAAGCTTTCATTCACACTCTCCTTAAGGTCCTCCCTGCTGCCTCATCCAGAAACACAAGGGGAGAGGGGAAGGAATGAGGCCAGATCCTGCAGGGCCTTAGTAAGCAGCATAAGGACTTGGGGTTTTACTTTGGGTGAGAAGAGAAACCAATGGAGGATGTTGAACAGAAGCATGAAGTCATCTGATCCATGTTTTAAAAGAATTCCTTTCAATGCACAGGCAGATGGAGGGATACCATTAAAGGAATTGTTTACAAACTCCAGGTAGACTTCAGTGACCGCTTGGATCTGGGAGTGATGAGAATTTACCTGATTCTGTTTATATTTTCAACATAGAAGCCTACAGGATTTGCAGATGGACCAAAGAGATAGATGCTCAAGAGGTTTTGACTGGAGCCAATGGAAGAATGTTGCATCATGCATGGAGATGTGGGAGACTGCAGGAGAACAGGTTTTTCTAGGAGGGAGTAGAGTCTTCATTTCCCTTCTGGGCATGCAAAGTTTGAGATTCTAGTGGACATTTAAGTGGAGATTTCAGGTGGGCAGCTGGATTCAGGGGACAGTTGTAGTCTGGCCATACATGGGGACTTGTCAGTACTTAGATGGAATTTAAAGCCATGCATGAGCTTGATATAAGATCTGAGCCTGGAGCGATCTAGCCTTTCTCCTGCTTACAGAGATAATGAACAACCAGCAAAGGACATTGTGAAGGTGTGTGTGACAGGTAGGGGTCAGAAGAGAAGCCAGAGGAACAGGTGTCCTAGAAACCACATGACCAATGCATTTGAAGAAAGTGGGTAAAGACCCTGCATCCATCACTAGACTTAGCAGTAGGTGGTAGAGTGTGTTCTAAAGTAGGTTCAAGAGGGGAAAGGGCAAATATACTGTGGAATAACTGTTTCCCCCCCAGAGATTTATTTTAAAGTGCAGAAGTGAAATGGGCAAGTATAGGGGTTTAAAAAGGTGTTGTTTTTTGGTTGTTTGTTTTTAATTACAGGAGAAGTATAGGCATGTATTGTGCTAGGAATGATTCTATAGAAAGGGAGACTTTCATTCTGGCTAGACAGCAGAAAGTTGCCAGAAACGTGTTCCTCAATTGATGAGTAGAGATGGGATTCATTGGAGCAGGGACCCCCTCATCCACAGTCATAGGAGACAGGACACTTCACAGAGGTAGGCAGGTTTAGTAGAGGTTGTAAGACATGCACATCATCTTCTGTTGCTTCAGGTCTCCGTGAAATAAGCACGGTCATCAACTGAAAGTGATGGGAATGGAGGAGAAAGTGGGAAGGAGTTACCTAGGCGAGTGAAAGAAAAAAAATGTGGTAGGATTCTCAGTGTCCCTTTGGGTTATTGATGATGAGTTTAAAGCCAGCCCATCAAGGGTGGTGCACTCTGCATCTCCACTTTTGACCAGCATGGAGAAGGCAGGGAATTGTGGGGTTTTTTTGGTGGCTCTTCTGGAGAGAAGATTGCAGGAGAGAAAGGAGGAAGATGGAAAGTGACAGCTACAGTGGATCGTGAGGGAAGTGGGGAGCTGGGTGGGTGTAGGGACGAGGGACTGAGAAAAGCTGCTAGAATCACTGAATTCTGTGTCCTGGCAGAGTGGGAATTGTAGAGGAAATGAGGTGAGAAAAGAGGAGTTGGTGGTTGAGGGTTGGAATCTTGAAATTGAGGTCATACATTTATATCTAGACAATGCTCCAGAGAGTGGCTTAACCTGAGGTTAATATGGAAGGGAGTTCAGTTCCTTGGATCTTCTGTTCTGTGTTTCTGGGCAAGTTGTTAGTGTTTCAGTTTCCTTATTTGCAAAATGGCAATTCTACTAGTTCCAACTTCATAGAGTTATTCAGAGGATTAAAGGAGTAAATACATGCAAAGTCTTCAGAGGCACTCGGCACATGGTAAGCATTTCATAAGTGTTGGCTGTTACTGTTGCTGCTGCTGCTGCTTCTTCTTCTTCTTCTTCTTCTCTGTTGGCTGTTACTGTTGTTTCTTCTTCTTCTTCTTCTTCTCCTTCTCCTTCTCCTTCTTCTCCTTCTCCGTCACCTTCTTCTTCTTCTTCTTCTCCTTCTCCTCCTTCTCCTTCTCCTTCACCTTCTTCTTCTTCTTCTTCATCATTATTTCTAGAACTCTTAGATTGGTGCCAGGGTCCATGGAGGAGAACCGAAGACTGGTGGCTGGGGCCAGTGCCACTTCATGCCAAGCTAGATGGTGGTGCAGTGGCACATTGGAATCTTCTTTAATTGAAAAATGAAGCCCAGTTGTAACCCACCCTCCCTGTACCCCCGTGTAGACTGCCCAGTGACAGGCCTTCGGTTTTGTTCCTGCTGTGCATTAGTTCTGTTATGGTGGTTTTACCTGAGGATCTAAAGCTTCCATGATTCATACCAAGGAGCAAATTAAAACCATGTCCTGTTAATGTTACTTAGAGGTCATGGGATCTGTCAACAGAGGCATTGGGAAAAGCACAAATAACTCTCACTCCAGTCCTGAGTTTCTTGGAACGTATGTGCAAATTATGTTGAGTCCTATAACTCTCTAGGAATGAACTGTAGTTTATTTTTTAATTTTTTTTTATTTTTTTGAGAACTTTGTGGCTCTTTTGTCCCCTCTGGATGATCAACTCTTTTTTATACTACTCCCTTAGATCAAGAGATAGCTTTTTTTATACTGACAAAAACTATGTGTGCTTTTAAAGCCCTTTTTTGATCTCCAGGAAACATTATTAAATATCACTGTAGCATTCTTAAATTCTCCAAAGGAGAATCAACATTATAGCCAGTGTGAAATAAGATACAGCAATGCTTTTATGACTTTATGCTGTCCTTGCTTTATCTAAAAAATTTGTGGGGCTTATTGTATTGTTAGAAGTCTAGGACACTCCAAAAGAACAGTTGTCAAGTGAAAGGTTGCACTGTGAATTTAATATATATCTTTTGAAGGTTAGGATATTGATTTACTGGACAGTGTTAGAGTTTTAAAATCTAATTCTGAGCCTGTTACCTAGGACATTGATGAAACTGAGACATTATCAGCCAGGGTGGCTGAAAGACCCTCAGAGCATTTAGCCAAGACTGTCAGAAGTCAGAAGGAACTTGTGTCTGTCAGTTCTTCCCAGGGTCCTTAAGGGCTGTTATTAAGATTGACAGGACTGAAGAGGTAGAGACCCCTAACTGCTTGCCTCTTGTACCCTGGCAAAGGGCCAGAGCCAAGGAGGGCTACTGTCTTGATTCCTTAGTGATTGGGTCTTGGGTTGTAGTCTGTTCACATTCTCCTGTGTTAGGAAGCTGTCGGTAGAAATCAGGTTGAGAGGGAGGGCTCCGTTTTGGTTAATTGTTATCATCTTGCAAAGAAGGATCTAATCTGTCTTGTGTGGTTATAGACATTATAGCATGTAAGTTTGAAATAGCACAGTAGGGGGAATTTAGGGGGAAAAGAGATTGAAAGACTTTTCTAGAGAATGAGCTGCTTAAATGTTGAGACAGAATGAGAGACACCAGGCTGTCTCTCCATGTGACTGTCAAGGTAGACAAGATGGCTTCATATGAAAGTACGATTGAGAAAAGCCATTCTGCAGCCCAGCACCATAGTGGGCAGGGCTCTGGTCTCCATAGCTCCCTCTCTCCCGATCCAGGGCAGATAAAAAGACTGAATGGACCTTTCCTCTTTCTGGAAGTCCTCTATGAACTTGATTTCTTAGCTGAATGTCTGTTAGCTATTGGGCAGCACTGATTCCAATGTGGTACTCAGCTATAAAGGACTTGCAGTATTATGTTCTGTGTTGTCACTTAAAAATGCTTTTAAATTTTAAAAATGCAATTGCTTTATGAGCTGTTGAGTTGATAGATGTCATCTTCATAAGAATTTAAGGCTCTGTTCTCTGTTTCTGTATTTTGGAAAAGTTTTTTACTCATGGCCTGCTGTTTGAAGTTTCTCTGTTCAGTGATTCTTTCCTGCAATCACCCTGCAAAGCTAATGTTTTTAGTCCATCATTTTATTATCTCATACGTAGTCATCTCATACACATTATTCTCTCACTTAGCATATTCTGTTGCAATTCTGTGTCTGTGTCTCTTGACACGGTGTGAGTGCCTCAGGGCTGGGTCTTTGTTTCCTCATATGCCCCGGGACAGGGTCTGACAGGACATAGAAAGAACCTGTACGGTGGGTATTCCATAAGTGTTGAATGAATGATAACCCAGGTTTAGAGCCTAGATACATTCTGGATGTGGGCCTTAAAACTGGGGTATTGTGGGGCGCCTGGGTGGCTCAGTGGGTTAAGCCGCTGCCTTCGGCTCAGGTCATGATCTCAGGGTCCTGGGATCGAGTCCCGCATCGGGCTCTCTGCTCGGCAGGGAGCCTGCTTCCCTCCCTCTCTCTCTCTGCCTGCCTCTCCATCTACTTGTGATTTCTCTCTGTCAAATAAATAAATAAAATCTTTAAAAAAAAAAAAAAAAAAAAAAAACTGGGGTATTGTGTCGGGATGCCTGGGTGGCTCATTCAGTTCCACATCTGCCTCCGGCTCAGGTCATGATCCTAAGGTCCTGGGATTGAGGCCGTCCCCCACCCCCCCTTCAGCTTCTTGCTCAGTGGGGAGTCTGCCTCTCCCCACTGCCCTCCTGCCCCTCCCCCTGCTCCTGTGTGGTGAGCATGTTCTCTCTCTCAAATAAATAAATAATTTTTTTAAAAAGTGGGGTATTATGTTCTTGGTGAATTTTTTGTGCCCTTTTTATTTTTGGTTGTGGGGTAGCTGCCTGATGTGTTTTGTGGCACTCACACGTGTTCTGTGTTTGATTGCTTGTTGATAATGAGCCGTGACAAGGGCCATCAGAGTATGGCTGCTTAGTTCCAAGGTTCTTTCTCTCCCTTGGTTGAGTGTAAGTGGGTTTTTCATTTTAAGATGTAAGCTTATGAAACCTGGTGACTCACGTTTATTATTTATGTTCTGGGGTATTTATCATTGTCTGACCTCTGTAACCCCGTTTTCTATTTGGATCAAATGAGATTTGTGCATGGGAAGCACTGGATTGACGCCTCGCATATCTAATGTGACCTGAGCTGATTGAACAGCCTTTGACGATCCTGACTCCCTCTTTGGCTGCAGAATTGTAATTTCTAACTCATCTCAGAATCTTAATTATACTTTTTCACCGCACAAATCTGATTGTTCTCAAAGAAAGATATTTATTTTAAAATTATATAGATTATCATTAATGGGAAATTTCCCCCATGTTAACCAGTCTTTTTTTTTTTTTTTTTTAAGATTTTATTTATTTACTTGTCATAGAGAGAGAAGCGAGAGCAAGCACAGGCAGACAGAGTGGCAGGCAGAGGCAGAGGGAGAAGCAGGCTCCCTGCCAAGCAAGGAGCCCAACGTGGGACTCGATCCCAGGACGCTGGGATCATGACCTGAGCCGAAGGTAGCTGCTCAACCAACTGAGCCACCCAGGCATCCTGTTAACCAGTCTTTATTCCATTTAGTTTCCTGGTGTTGTTTGTTTATTTATTTCCTAAGTAGGCTCCACACCCAGTGTGGAGGCCAACATGGGGCTTGAACTCATGACCCTGAGATCAAGACCTGGGTGGAGATCAAGAGTGGGATGCTTTAACCAACTGAGACCCCCAGGCACCTCCCCTGTTTTTTGTTTTTTAATAACTTAACATTCTGGAAGCAAAGCCAAACAAAAGAGGAATTGGTTTAAAGGATCTGTTTGTAAAGTTTGGTTTCTAGGGTTGATGTTAGGAGGAGAGAGGAGGAAGCTCTCTTCTAACTTCTGTGTCTTTTTAGTTTCAAGTTGAGATTAGAAAAAAAGTAGTTAAGACCAGGGGCACATTCCATTCCCTCCTTTCCTGCCCACGCACTTAGTGAGGCTTCATGTGTAGGTGTGATGTAAGGGCTGAAATGAAGGTTTATTTTTAAAGTGAGTGAGTCTGCACCTTTAAAAAATAAGAAATGTTAAGAATTAGAATAATGAACATTGTGTTATAAGTTGCTACACTTATATATATAAGATCTTTACTTTTTTAAAAAGTTGAAAAATAGTTGCTGTATGAGTTGCAAATAGCAAAGATGATATATCCAGGGAGAGTTCATAATGTAACAAAATCTTATAATATGACTATGATGTACATTTAGTGTGAATAATTATTATATAGATAGGAATAAGTGGTAAGGGGATAGTGTAAGGTCTTATAATCACCCTGTATACGCACTGCTGTTGTTGAACAACAGAGCAAGTACTTCTGCCCTCCCTGAAGGGGCAGGGGAAGGGGAACTGGGCAGGAAGGTTCTCTTGGACTCTTCCTCAACCTTTGGTTCCTGACCCAGAGGTGTCAGGGGAGTATGAATGTTTTCACCATAGCAAGCCCAAGGGGGCTATGAATAAAGTGGCTCAAGGTGGGCCTTGAGCTGCCTCCTCCCTGCTGTGAGAATTGCCCCTTCTTCATTAAGGAATATGTGAAGATGGAAACTGGTAAGTTTCGCCCTTTGGATCTCTAGCCCTTGTCCCACAAGGCACTGGAATTCCTTCGACAGTGCCCTTTTACGGAATTCTCGATCTGACCCCTCTGCACATCCTTATGTCTCCTTTGCTCTAACCCCAGATGGAGGAACAGGGCTGAAGGGTTATTGTTCCATGGTGTGTGTGTGTGTGTGTGTGTGTGTGTGCACGCGCGCGCGCACACGCGCTTTCATTTCACAAAGGTAAGATATAAAGGAAGGGATCTTCCCAGGGCCAAAAATTCTCCCATTACTGTCTGAAGTTCTGTTCCTTAGAGATTAACTTGAATTCATAAATAATACCTTAGACTTTAATAATAATTATCACTAGCATGCATATATAGTATGAACCAGGGACAATTCTAAAGACTTTGTGGGAATTAATTTATTAATCCACACAGTAAGCCCATGACGAAGATTTGGAGAAGTCCAGTAACTTGTTCCAAGTTCCATGGTGATGATGAGGGCAGAGCCTGGACTGAATCCTGCTGGGTCTGCTCTGGGACTCTGACCCTCAGCCACTGCACCGAGTTCCCTTTCCTAGATACTTAATGAGGATTTGATTTAATGTGCTTTCTTCTTCATGTGTTGCAGTGCTGTCTATAAGGGATAGGACAGAAAGTGAAAAGGGTAAAAATGTTGAGGAGGAGAAATGGCCGTAGGGCACTTACGATGGGAACTTTGGAAAGATGTGGGGAGCATTCTATCTAGCCATCATTTTCTTGCTCATCAGCATCTGGATTATTAGTGACATTACAATCAGTATGAGAACTTCACCAAGAACCTACAACAACTGTTGCTCTTCTCTGCTTCTGAATATCAATTTCATTTTTCTTTTAGTATTCTAGCTGCAGAAAACTCTTGCATGTATTTTCTGTGTCTGTGTGATAAATATTTATTATTTAAATGTCATTTAAAATAACACTTTGCGAATATTCTTGACGTGAAAGCCAATGAAAAACAACTAATTTCTATAATTACCTCCTTTTTCCCCCCTCACAGTATTGGCTGGATCCTGCAAAAACCCTTGCTGAACACAAAGAACTGATCAACAGTAGGTATTTGATGTTAATTTTGTTAAGGGGTGCCTTGAAAATGATACTGTGTCCATGATTAGTTGGGTGCAGAAATACACTTTAGTACTACAGGGATGAGTACTAGTACTCAAGTATCAGAATATGGAAATGGGTGTTCTGTGCATTGCCAGACTCTTCCTCTAAACTCTGATTAAATTTTAGTTAATAAAGACTTTAAGTGATGGATCTTAATATTGAATTTTGCTTGGCGTATGCCTGCCTTTAAATTGTCAGTGATTTAAAAATTTTTCTTGTCTTTAAAATTTCACCTTAAAATTTTTTTTTTTTTTAAAAGATTTTATTTATTTATTTGACAGAAATTACAAGTACACTGAGAGGCAGGCAGAGAGAGAGAGAGAGAGAAGGAAGCAGGCTCCCTGCTGAGCAGAGAGCCCGATGCGGGACTCGATCCCAGGACCCTGAGATCATGACCTGAGCCGAAGGCAGCGGCTTAACCCACTGAGCCACCCAGGCGCCCCTAAAATTTTTTTTTCACCTTGAAAAGGAAAGGCAGAGAGGCATTAATTTGGAAAAAAGTAGACATCCGACCTTCTAAAGAGCTTGAGTTTCTTGGGTTAAGGAGTGGTTTGGTTATTCACACTATTACTTGCTTGGGTCCATCATAAGGAGTGCCCTTGTGTCCTGGAAGATTTCTGTGGCTTCAGAAAGGACCCATCTATTTTTAGGGGATCTCTTTTGGTTTTATGAATATGAATCTTACTAGGTAACTGAGGGTATAATTAAGGTTATATTGTATAACTTAAATTTCCATAACCCAGGTTTTTCTTTATGGAAGTATATGCATCAATGCCCATGATCCTTAAGTATGCAGAGAGTCATTTTTTAAAATTAACTTTTTGGGGCGCCTGGGTGGCTCAGTGGGTTAAACCTCTGCCTTCAGTCCAGGTCATGATCCTAGGGTCCTGGGACTGAGTCCCCCATCGGGCTCTCTGCTCAGCAGGGAGCCTCCTCCTCCTGCAACCCCCCACCCGCCTGCCTCTCTGCCTACTTGCAATCTCTATCAAATAAATAAATAAAATCTTTAAAAAATTATCTTTTTAAAAATATGATAAAATATATAACACAACATGTACCATGTTAGCCATTTTTGAGTGGCCCTAAATACATTCATTGTGCAACCATTACCACTACCTCCAAAATTCTTTCACCATCCCAAAGTGAAACTCAGTACTCATTGAACCATTTTGCTTTGCTGTGAAAATTATTTCTGGTAAGATGTAGTAGATTCTTGGGCCTTCATTACCCCCATCCTGACTCTGTCCTTCACATGTTTGTTGGCTTATTCCCTGTGGTAAAATCGGGTGCTTCACGATCCCCACGGGCAGGAATGTATCTGTGCAGCTGGAAACGAGGAACTGCAGAACTAACAGGAACTCAGACTCAGCACGTCCAGTTTCTCTGAACGTCAGCATCATTTTTGTTTCTCTCTGTTTACCCATGTCTGTGGGGAAACCTCTAGCCACGCACAGAGGTCGACTGGCGGTCTCTGTCCTGGAGGCCCCAGTTCTATGGGAGGGTGTATCTGACCAGCCCAGCGAGAGTCCGTGGCTCACTCAGTCTACTCAGTGGTCTGGGCTTCTTCAGGGTTCTATAAACATAGCTGCTAGGGTGCCAGCCTTCCGGATACGGTTGGGTGTCAGTTGCAGAAACAGGCTTGTAGCTGGCCGGTGGGCGTTAGAAAGAACCCTCCAAAAATATACCTCAGATATCACCAAGTTCTGTCTCCTCAGCCTACAGAGGAGTAAGTCCTAATTCCTAAGGGGTTCATGACTTGCCCTTGGTGAGAAGCTAGTTGGTAGCAGAGGGATGACCAGAGCCCTGGTCTTCTGACTTCTAGCACTTCTGTATTTCTAGTACTCTTCCTGAGTGGGCAGACTGCCTACTGAAGGCCAAGAAGGGGAGGAATGAGGGTACCTGGGATTAGTTGTGAATGCAGGTAACTTCTGTGAGGTATCTACATATAAATGGTAGGAGTTCCAATTTAAAAAGTTTCATCCTTCAGGATCTAAAAATTGGTACTTTTCCCAAGAATTCAGGTATAGTAATAAATACAGTAAGTCTGTCTTAGCCATTTGAATAAAGTAGTTAAAAAAAATACCAGTTTAAAAATTAGAAAAATGTCAGGAATGATTATTTTAAAACAAACTTACAGGATTTATTTTATTTTATTGTGTTATGTTAGTCACTGTACAGTATATCATTAATTTTTGATGTAGTGTTCCATGCTTCATTATCTGTGTATAACACCCAGTGCTCCATGCAATACGTGCCCTTCTTAATACCCACCACCAGGCTCACCCATCCTCCCACCCCCTCCTCTCTGAAACCCTCAGTTTGTTCCAAAGAGTCCACAATCTTTCATGGTTCATCTCCCCCTCCAATTCCCCCCTTCAACATCATTAGCCATCAGGGCAATACAAATCAAAACCACATTGAGATACCACCTTACACCAGTCAGAATGGCAAAAATTAACAAGGCAGGAAGTAACAAATATTGGAGAGGTTGTGGAGAGAGGGGAACCCTCTTAAACTGTTTGGTGAGAATGCAAGTTGGTACAGCCACTTTGGAAAACAGTATGGAGTTTCCTCAAAAAGTTAAAAATAGAGCTACCCTGCGACCCAGCAATTGCACTACTGGGTATTTATCCCAAAGATACCAATGTGGTGAAAAGAAGGGGCACATTCACCCCAATGTTCATAGCATCAGTGTCCACAGTAACCAAACTGTGGGAGAAGCTGAGATGCCCTGTAACAGACAAATGGATAAAGAAGATGTAGTTCATATACACAATGGAATATTACTCAGCCATCAGAAAAGATGAATACCCACTATTTGCATCAACATGAAAGGAACTGGAGGGGATTATTCTAAGTGAAATACGTCAAGCAGAGAAAGACAGTTATCATATGGTTTCACTTATATGTGGAACATAAGGAATAGCATGGAGGACATTAGGAGAAGGGAAAACTCACAGGATTTTATTTTAAAAAGTTGAGATTTCTAAGTGATGAGTCTATTTTATTTGACGTGCATTACTAGTGGTCCTGAGCACATTTGAAGTATTTATTTCTTTGTATGGTATGAAATATTCTATTTAAATATCTGTAATCTCTAATGAAGCTGTTTTTTAATCCTAAATAAATGTTCTGTCAAAGAATAAAATGCTGATATTGAAGGAAGGTGATATAACTAAAGAAAACATAATTTTTATATTTTACCTCATGAAATACTTTGATAATTAATGAAGGAAAATGGTTGTCACATCTCATGTAGATTAGTCAGAAACAGTATCTGTAAAAATGATGGAGTATTTGCCAGTCACCAGGATTCTTGTAGGTGGATCTTAATTTCTTTCTCCTTGAGCTCATGGAAGACTTACTATCATTAGAGGCCTTGAATTGGTGCTCACAAAAGGTGTTTTAGAGGATTTCTGGTTTTTGGCTTCTGTATTTTTTAGCTAATGTGAAACATTAACTTATTAAAGGTAGATTCTATTGAAAGACATAGATTCAAGATAATAATTTAGGAATGTGCTTCATCAGCACACTGTTTATTGATAGTCAGTCTTAGAACAGGAAGCCAAAAGATATCTGATCAGGCATATCCTTGCTCCAGAATGTCCATTTCCATAGCCTTACATTGACCTATAAAATAGTGATGGAGATGAAAGTATTTGCTTACTTCGGAGGTATTATAATTCTTTTCCTTGAGAGGCTATATGGAAGAGTGGCCAGAAAGCCCCGAACTCTAGGTATTAGCAAACTTGGCGTTCAACCTTGTGATCTTAAGCAAATTGCTTCCCTCCTTGGAGATTGACCTGCCTATTCTATGTTATTGGGTGGTTGTTCAGAATCACATGTTTATAAAATATTGTTATATATTATTAAATGTAGTCAAGTGGTAGTGATGCCTTATATTTAGAACAGAAACCATTGAATATGGGAAATAGAGGGCTGATTTGGGCCAAAAGTCTTTGTAGGACATTTGCCCAAACTGAATTACTTCTGCTTAATGCTCATCACTGAACCCATTTGAAATGGCTAGGCTTGGTCAATAGGGTGTAATCTGTCACGTTGCAGACAATAAAAGCAACTCTGGAATCTGGACAAGGCCTTCTTCCCTTTGTGCTCTGGCCCCACAGCATGTGAGCTCCTCCTGCCCCTAGATCCCAGCCCCCGTGGCCTGCGGCACAGGCGGTCCCATCTGCTCAGCAGCACAGAGCTTGATTGACAGAGATAGACCCACAGACCATGGACTTCCTGGCTCTTCTAAATATTTAATAGTCTGTGCCTCCCTGACATCTACACTCAGGGCTGAAGATGTATTTGGCAGAAAAATAAACACCCTGATTAAGTGATCATAGAAATCAAACGTATGGAATCAACTCTAATGATCATTTATAACAAAGTTTATTGAAATTTAGTTCTTAGAAAAGCTCTAGCTTAAGGAATGCCTTGTCCAGAAAGGCGCAGATGAGGGGAGAGGAGGCAGGGCCCTGGTGTCCCTTGTCTTCTGCATGCCAGGAACAGGGCTTTGGGGTTCTACAGACATCACATATGTGTGGCATAATAACAATAAATTATAACGTAGTTTGTGTATTAAAAATGCATATGGCTTTATGACCTGTTCTACTTAATTTGCTTCCCCCAACTTCTGAACTTGTCACTTTTTTTAGTCAGTAAAAATGAAAATCGAAAGATGCAGGTTACTTTTTGTCAGTTACACACTATCAGAGACTTGGGATAACAAAATGTGAGTGGAAATATTGTAATTGAGTTGTATACTTCGCATCTTTGTGTGTGTGTGTGTGTGTGTGTGTATGTGTGTAAGAACTTTTGTTGAAGAAAAAATTAGAAATTATGACCACTGATTAAATATACCAGGTAGGAAATCCAGTTTAAAACAGGTTTAAGGGACGCCTGGGTGGCTCAGTTGGTTAAGGGGCTCCCTTCGGCTCAGGTCATGATCCTAGGGTCCTGGGATCAAGTCCCATATCAGGCTCCCTGCTCAACGGAGAGCCTGCTTCTCCCTCTCTTTCTGCCTGCCACTCTGCTTACTTGTGCTCTCTATCTCTCTGTCACATAAATAAAAAAGATAAAACAGGTGTAATATAAGATCTAGTTACCACACTACTCAGAAGTTTTGGAAGCAGTTTAAGTTAGATTCATACCCTCTGAAATAGAAATATTTCTAGTAAGAGTATAATATGATGTAATTGGCATCCAAGGGGCTTGTGTTCTCTTGTACAATATGAATGTTTAATTATATTTTAAGTTTCCCCATGTAAGTATTATTCCAGGCTTTATTTCATATATATGTTTCGTATTTGTGCACGTCGTTCTTCTATATGTAGTAAATGACTGAGATGGGAATTATCTTCTTAAATATACAAGAGCACATTCTTAGAAAAGTTTAGGAATTATACAAATACTGCCTATAATCCTACCACAGAACCTCCCTGATGATTTTTTTTTTTCTTAAAAAGGTGAGAGAGATATGTGGAAAGAAAATTACCAGTTTTGCTAAGAGTAGAATGTAAATGTTCTCACACACACACAAAGTAAAATATGTGAGGGATGAATGTGTTAATTAACTTGATAAGGGGAATCCTTTCATAATGTATACGTACACCAAATCATCACATTACACACTTTAAATGTATTACAATGTAATTTGTCAGTTATACCTCATTAAAGCTGGGAAAAACTTTCCAATTCTTCTTCCCCAAATTTGCCATGTTAGTTATTTTTTGTGTGTTCTTCTGGGGGTGGGGGGAAACATATTTTATAAAAAGACATTTTAAAAAATTATTTATTTATTTGACAGAGATAGAGATCACAGGCAGGGGGGCTGGAAGCAGGCTCCCCGCTGAGCAGAGAGCCCGATGTGGGGCTCAAACCCAGGACTCGGGGATCATGACCTGATCTGATCCCTTTTGTGAAAAAGAAAGTTATCCATTAAAATATGTTTCCTGGGGCACCTGGGTGGCTCAGAAGCCACCTGATCTCAGAAGCCTCTGAGCCACCCAGGTGCCCCGGGAAACACATTTTAATAGATAACTTTCTTTTTCACAAAAGGGATCAGATCTCTGCCATCAGACGTAGGTTGGTAATCTTTCCCAGTCAGCATATAGAGTTCTCCCTCTCCCTCTACCAATTTAAGCAGTGGTATGTACCATATATATGTACCATGGTTGACTTAAATGGTCCACCTGTTAGTAAGCATTTAAGTATCTATCTTTTGGTATCAGCTTTTGTTGGCTGTTTTTTGTACTTTTTGCAATAGTTAGTAGTAGGTGGGTGGTTTTAAAAAACCATTTGTTTTATCATTAATTTTTCTTCATTGTGAAAAAATACATGTATTGTAGAAAATGGGAAAAATGGGAAAATTGTCCCATTTAGGATAGAAAATGGGAAAAATGGGAAAATTGTCAATAATTAATAATAAAAATTGTGCGCAGCCTCACTAACTAGGTATAAGAACTGGCAACATCTAAAATATTTGATCTCTTTTTTCCTCTGTTTGTGGACACATAGACCTATACCTATGTAGATACCTGCAGAGTTGAAGTCCTACTGTTATAAAACTTTCAATCCTTTTTTTTAATTTTACACTTTCTTGTGTGTTTAGAAGTTCTTAGTAAACAACTTTATTGAGGGGGTACCTGAGTGGCATAGGTGGTTAGGCGCAAACTCTTGGTTTTGTCTTAGATCATGATCTTGGGGTCATGAGATCAAGCCCTGTTTTGGGCTCCACACTGAGCATGATGTCTGCCTGAGGTTCTGTCTCCTGCTCCTGCCCCCACCCCCAGCCCTGGCACGATCCTGCCAAATAAATAAATAAGTAAATCTTTCAAAAACAGCAACAAAGAACTTTATTGAGATGCCTTTAGCATATAAAAATCATATGAATTAAAGGTGCATGGGGTACCTGGGTGGCTCAGTGGGTTAAAGCCTCTGCCTTCGGCTCAGACCGAGCCCCACCCACGTCGGGCTGTCTGCTCAACAGGGAGCCTGCTTCCACTCCTCTCTATCTGCCTGCCTCTCTGCCTACTTATGATCTCTGTCTGTCAAATAAATAAATAAAATCTTTTTTTTTTTTTAAAAAGATGCAGAACTTGATGTTTCAATATATGTATACAGTGTGAAAAGATCACCACTGTCAAGTTAGATAACTTTTCTGTCACCTCTGCACAATTGAGTGTGTGTGTGTGTGTGTGGATTGAGTATATTTAAGATCTAACTTCTTAGCAAATTTCAAGTATACAATACAGTATCATTAACTATAGTCACCATGCTGTACATTAGATCCTCAGAAGTCATTCATCTTGCCTAACTGACACTTTGTAACCTTTGGACAACATCTCATTCTCCTACCATTTCCCCTGGCAACCACCATTCTACACTGCATCTATGTATGTGACTATTTTAGATTGCACATGTAAGTGAGATCAGGCATTATTTGTTATTTGTGCATCTGGTTTATTTCATTTTGCATAGTGTTCTCCAGGTTCATCCATGTCATTTCAAATGGGAAGATTTTCTTTTTTTTTAATGACTGAATAATATTTTATTGTGTGTAATTTGTGATATATATATATATATATATATATATATATATATATAACACATACACAATATATGTGTGTTATATGTGATACACACACACACATGTGTATGTATATGTATATATTCCCTTAGTTCACTGATGGATGCTTGGGTTGCTTCTATATCTTGGTTGTTGTGATTAGTGCTGTAGAGAACATGGGAGTGTGGATATATCCTTGAAATCCTGATTTCATTTCCTTTGGATAAATACCCAGTAGTGGAATTGCTGGATCATATGGTAGTTCTATTTTTAATTTTTGGGAGATTTCTATACTGTTTTCCATAATGGCTGGACCAATTTATGTCCCTGGCAACAGTATACAAGGGTTTATCCTCACCAACACTTTTGTCTTACTGCTAATAGCCATTCGTAAAGGTGTCAGGTGATACCTCATGGTTTCGATTTGCATTTCCCCCATAATTAGTGTTGAATATCTTTTCATGTGCCCATTAGACATTTATATGTCTGCTTTGAAAAAATGTGTATTTTAGTCCTTTGTCCATTTTTAAATTGGGTTGTTTGTTTTATGCTGTTGAGTTGTAGAAGTTCCTCATATATTTGGGATATTAACCTCTTATCCAATATATAGTTTACAGATATTTTTGGTGAGTGTAACTTTTAATAATTGTATAATATTACACTTCTACTTTGACTAATTTATAACATGAAATTTAATTTCTATTTCTTATTTTAGCTGGACCTCCATATACTTTATATTTTGGTATTAAATTCTATGCTGAAGATCCATGTAAGCTTAAAGAAGAAATAACCAGGTATAGTATTGACTTTGCTTTAGAACAATACATGTATGGCATATACATATTTAATACAAATTGGAGTCAAACATTTAGATGGGTGTCTACCTTGTTTTGTAATGCATCTCCACTGAGAGTTAAATTTAAGCTAGCATTGCATGAGGCAGATCAGTGTCTGATGATAGATGTGTGTGAACAATGGCATGAACACAGGTGACATGATGATAGATTTTGCATCTGCTATGAGGGGGTATTTCTGTATCATTATTGTGAAGGCTGCATTCAGCTTTTGTAGTCATGCGAAAGTAGCCATTTGAACTGCGTAAAAGAAGGATATTTAAATGCTTGGTTTACATACGTAAATGCCAATTTGAAGAGCCAGTTACTACTCTTTAATTGGTTGTAGCTTAAATATCAGTTGTCCAGAGCTTTCATTCACCTCTATAGGAAATGAAAAGATACTTGCTTCTAGTGTAAGAGAGAGAAAAACAACAACTATAACAACCTTTTTTCAGTGTATTCCTTTACCTTTGTCATCAAGTACTTTATTTCATTTAAGACGCAGTTTCCATTTGGTGTTGGTTATATTGTTAAGAGAGTCCACGTCTACATTTGCAAGTGGCTTTGCAGAGCAGGCAGCAGTGTTAGGTTTTCACTTAATTCCACTGGTGACCTGTCAGCACGTGGGAACAAACACAAGCATTTTCTCTGACTCAACTCGAAGTGGTCAGTTTTCCAAGTGAGCTCCTATCATTGGCTCAAGTAAAGCCGAATGCATTATTCCAAGCATTGGGAATCACGTCTTTGATAACTAAGGCAGTCTCTGGTTTTGTTCCTGTTGTATTCTTTCATCTTTTTCCTTTGACTCTTTTGTCTCAATTCCGGATTGCACAGAGAAGGGTGAGGAGAGAGGAGGCTAAGTGAGCCTTCCCTGTTCCTCTCAGGAGTGTGATAATTAGGCCTCACTTTGAGAACCAGGGTGCACTGCATTCCCATTTTCCATGGCCAGCCACCTCAGTACTGACAACTTTAAAAAGGGGGCTGTCCCGGGAGGCTTCCTAGGAGCACACCTCCATGGGGGAAAGGCCATTGTGTTGGGAAGAGGTTAAGGAGAGTGATCATATTTACATTAGAGCTTCATGAATAGTCTTTTCGGTAGAGGGGTTTCTGAATTGTGGGCTCATGGGGAAACTGAGTCTACGTGGTTCAAAAAAGCCCTCTGTAGCTGTAACACATTAGGAAATTGCAAGGAAATAACATTTTATGAAAATACAAGGAAAGTTTCATTTTGAGGTTGTCAGTAGCCTGCGTGTCTTACATTCCTTAGCTGTAAATTCGGAGATACACCTGTCCCATCAGATTTTGTAAGGACTGAAGGGTGTGCTACTAATGTCAACCTTGTGTCGCCTGTTGGTTTTGGGTCAGGAGTGCTTGATAATATTTTGTCCTCTCTTTGCTCGGGCAGTTCAGCAGAGTTACATCTTAAATGAGGGTTAGGTTCCAAATGACACACAGTTTACTCTTAGTAGGGTGGGAAATGAGTGTTTTATGATGCATTATTTTAAATCTGTTCACAAAATATTAATGAGCAGAAATTTCCCATCAGAACCTACTACCAGCTCCTTAACACTCCTTAACCTTAACACGTAACAGAATGCACAGATATGTGTGTGATGTACAACCCGAGAGCATATTTGTTGTAACCTGCTTTTCCTCAAATATTAGACCAAATCATGTAGTTAAGAACCAGATTACATTGTTGACTTCCATCTGGTGGCCATGATCTGTAATCAATTATTTTTGTGGTCCAAAACATATAGTTGAGTATAGGTAAGTTAAATGTCCGTTTGATATGATATCACTGAATAGTTACTTTTGGTGTATTCTGAAGGTAAAGTCATTAATTTGCTTGCATATGTTAATTTAAATGGGTAGGCATAATGAACCTCAGAAAGGGAGCCAGTTACATGAGATTATTTTGACAAAAGCAGATACTAAAACCCAAACCCCAAACCTCCCAGCATATGCTTTTAAAGGAAAAATATACTTAGGCCAGCATTTGCAAGTTGAACATTTATCTGGCTTCAGTTCTTTGGAAAATTGTCCTAGCCTGCTCTGTATTGGTTCTTGGGTGGTTCATAAGTTTTAATATGAAAAATAATGCTATAGTAAACAGGCTTATGACTGTTCTTCCATATATGTAGGCTTTGGGGGGTTTTTTGATAATCATACCATTTCTTACCTATTGTGCAGAACTCTTTCACTGTCTAACCAATCTGTTTTACTCCTGTGTGGTACTCCTTAACTTACTTAACCATGCCCTTGGGGATGGCTTTCTAGTTTGTTTCTTTTTTTAAAACTACAAATAAAGCTAGCATTGAATCTTCTCAATCATACTAGATGCAGCATTCCAGAAAAGTGTTTATTCAGGAAAAAATACTAAAGGTGAATGCAATACACAGGAAAATAAGGTTCCAGACCCTGAGAAAATGGAAGTGAATAGAATCATATCAACTTAGAGTAGTTGCTAAGTACTCTAAAAAGTTGTCTGAAATGAACAAAATTGGGAGACTGTGAGGAAGACTCCTCATTTAGAATTCATGTGACCTGTACCTTTTACAGAACATTCCTAATGTTACCGCTAGCTTCCTTGTAAACATTTTTAAGATAGGAAACCTTATTGCCTAGCAAAGTGATAGGAAATTCAGTGAGAAATCCCTATAGCTTTTCTCACTGGCACCAGATGTTCTTTCTGGTAGAATAAATCTAATGTCTCTTCTCCTTCCAGCCCTCTCTTCTGCTTCACTTATAGCTCTGTATTCTCTGCACTGTTGATAAGCATAGCACACATACTTTTAAGAAGACAGGCTTTGGAGGGGTGCCTGGGTGGCTCAGTCAGTTAAGCATTCCACTTTTGATTTTGGCTCAGGTCATGATCTCAGGGTCCTGAGATTGAGCCCTGTTTCTGGACTCCCCACTCAGCAGAAGCGTGTTTGTCTCCCTCTCCTTCTGCTCCTTCCCCTGTTTATGCTCTCTCTCTCTCTCTGAAAAATAATGATAAGTATTTCATATTTTCAAATTACTGATTCAAAAATAAGGGAGGAAAAGACCTGTGATGGGTCTTCCAGTTTAAAGTCAATCCACAAATCACAACTTTCTGGGTGTAGTTGTTCATTTAATTATGACTGTCCTCCTACGACTGTCCTTTTGCCTACATTTCTTGAATTTGTTCTTAAGGACAGAATTCACTCGCCTGCCTTCATTTAATAACCACATGAAGCATTGTCTTCCTGTGGTCGCAGTACTAAGGTGACCAAAGAGGATTTCAGTCTTCCAGAAAGGAAGGATAGAGGGACTGCCCATTCTGTGGACACTGTCCTATCTGTGATGTCATTGAAATCTTTCTGAATTTCTAAGGGTCTAAGAGCACTTTTTAAAAAAAGAATATTCCAAATGACATGTTCATAATGGATTCTTTTTAGTTTCTAAAAGATACCTTAAAAATGGGTATTTGCTTTTTATTTTGTTTTGTAATGTTTTATAGTTTTTTTTTTTTTTTGGTGGTGGGGGGTGGGGGTCTGACCTTAAGCTTATCAATTATTTTTAAAATCTTATTATTTTAATAAGGCAATCCCTGTTTTTCATTTTGCGAAGATTAGCTTGTTTTAGCTTCTTTACCAGCTGATTGACCTGCTGTTCCAAGTTTACGTCCAGAGTTCCTGTCTCCTGTCAGTGAAGAGCATATGGTTCTCAGTACAGTAGAGTTGGGACAAGGGTCACGTTCCAGTGTAGATGCAAGAGAAATTTGTGAACTTTAGAGGACTATCCAAATGGAAGGTGATATTACTGCTATTTGTTCCTCTATTTTAATCATTCGTTTTAAGTTGTTGAGGTGAGAGTGTCTTTCCTGGTTTTGTCACGTTTTCTTGAAAATTCGTGTGTGCTTCCTCTACTGTTTTTCTCCTTAAGCCATATACACCATTTCCCTCTGTCCCTGACATTTAAGCCTTGTTTAAAAGGCTGGGCTCCTGTCATGTGCAAGGCTCCCTCTGTGTAGGAGGCAGAAAACAATCCTGCCTTCCGTGAAGGCAGCTACTCTCCCCTCAGCTGCTTCACTGTCAAATTCAGCCAGCACTGATGTCAGACTTCTGCTTGTCCCCACCGTGCTCAGTTTCCTCACCAGGGTCTCAGTCACTGGCAGGTACATTTTAGTTGTATTGGTGGAAGCATGTCTTTGGCCTCTGAGTCTCAGCGAACCTTCTTTTTGGGTTCCAGAAAGAATGGGGTCTCTCTGCCCCGTCCTTAAGCTAACCTCCCTTGCCATTCTTCTTGCCTCTGATACTTGTTAAATTGTTAATGGCGTTCAACAGCCTGTACATGCTTGGTGTCAACTCAGCCCTTTTCAGTGAACATCAGCTAAACAGAAAACTGTGAAGCCAATATGTCAAGCCCTTAACTTGTATTGTACTGGTTGTAGTATTGTGGTAAGTGTGGATAGGGTGGAAGATCCAGCTTTTTTTTTTTTTTTTTAAGATTTTATTTATTTATTTGACAGACAGATCACAAGTAGGCAGAGAGGCAGGCAGAGAGAGAGGGGGAAGCAGGCTCCCTGCTGAGCAGAGAGCCCGATGTGGGGCTCCATCCCAGGACCCTGAGATCATGACCTGAGCTGAAGGCAGAGGCTTTAAGCCACTGAGCCACCCAGGCGCCCCAAGATTCAGCTCTTTTACCCCAGGGCTCATGATCCTAGCTTGGGAGACAGTGCGTATACACCAGAATATTAATTTATATACAGAGGTGCCTAGGGGTGCCTGGGTTACTCGGTTAAGTATCTGACTCTCTCTTTTTAAAAAAAATTTTTTTTTTTTTAAGATTTTCTTTATTTATTTGGGATTAGCACACTCCCCACGGAGCTGGGAGCCCAATGTGGGACTTGATCCAGGGGCTCTGGGACCATGACCTGAGCCAAAGGCAGTCGCTGAACCAACTGAGCCATCTAGGCACCCAAGCATCTGATTCTCAATTTCAGTTCAGGTCATGATCTCATCGTTGTGAATTCCAGTCCCACATGGGGCTCCATGCTGGGTGTGGACTCTACTTAAGATCCTTTCTCTGCCTCTGTCCCCCCCACCACTCATATGCTTGTGCTCTCTCTCTTAAAAAAAAGAAAAGATAAATAATACTTTATGATGCCTCGGTTTTGTACCAGATGAGTCTGGAAAGCTTCCTTATTAAGTGGATCATCTTTAGTGAGCATTTTTTTTTTATGCAGTAGGGTTACAATATAACCAGGGTCACACTGTAATTGATCGTCCAAACTCTGACGCTTTGGAGAATGACAAGGAGAGTTGTTAATTGTTAGGTATGTATAATAGTAATAAATAAGAACTGTCCTAGGCAAACTGGGATGTAGGTTCCTCCTAATTAAAACCAGAGGTAAACAAGAACTCAAGCATCCAATCATGGCCTTAATCAGAGTGACAGAGGGAAAGCTCAACAACTCTAAATCTGTAATTTAAATAAAATGCTAGATTGTACCCTAAGTCGCATAAAATAGACAAAATAAGTTACATCCTGTTAGTTAAAAATAGTCCCTGACATAATGATAAAGTATTTGTTTAGCATATGAAAATATGATTTTATTATATCATAAATTTGTCATATAAAAAAAACTAATATGATGCTTGCTGTGATAAAATTAATCAAATTCTTAATTAAAAATACTGTACTTATCTTGATTTTAGTGGTTTTTTTTTTAATGTGATGACTTAAAGATCTGTGGTATCTTTAAAAGATATGCTATCCAGGGAACTTTGAACAGATTCCTTTTTTCTTTCTCTTTGTGAATTTCTCAAAGACGGCAAAGAATGTTAAGTTTTTTCCATTTTAGCCATCTCTCTCCCTGCTCATTTGTATATCCATCCAAGACAACAACTATTTATTGAGCAGTTACTATGTGCCAGACCTATATACTGAGATTATAGTCCCTGATGGGATAGGGTCCCTGTTTCTTTGTATCTGTTTGTCTTTCTCTGTTTCAGCTCTATCTTTGTTTTTTCATCTCCCTCTGATTTTTTTTTTTCCTTTGCCTTTGAAGCAAACTCTTGTGGGATTATGTCCCTCTGTTTCTGTGTTTGGCAAGCGATTTGACTGTTCAGTCAGATGTTATAAAAGTCTTAATAGAGCAAGACAAATATGCATCTGTGACCCATTTCCTTAAAAAAAAAAAATACACTTCAGGAAAAGAAATTCCAGGTTAACAATAGAGAAAGAGAATGTAGCTAAATGGAAGTTTCCAGCAAGCATTAGTAATTCTAGCAAAATGTCTGTTCAGTTTATAAGCTTTTGCATTTACAATTCTGCTAATAATGCTTTGCTTTACTCTGCTTTTCTCCTCTTCAAGAGGAGGATAGATGATTATAACAAAGTGGATTTGATATCCAAGATGAGCATTCAGGGCATGGTGAGTAGTTAAGCAGGTTACTAGAAAAGTGAATGCAAGTTAGGGGGTGGTCATTGGTTAATGACAAGAGATTTGGCTCAAGAAGCAAAAGTCTTATAAGCCTTTTCCTTTTTCTCTCCCCTTCCCCGCCCCCCGTCCACCCCCTGCTGTTTGTAGTTTGTTTTACCCTTGGTGCACAGGGTTATAGGGTGTCAGGAAGGCTTGAATGTGATTTGGAGAGTAGAGAGTGGGGTTCTCTCAACTTACTTTTTGGTGTTTTGCCATAAAAGAACCCAGCTCTTTCTGCTTGCTGCAGCCTGCCTCGTCTGTGGGGAAGGAAGGGAGGGGCTCTGATCTGCCTAGCATCTCCTGAAGCCTGGGGGCTGCTGGTGGCTTTGCCAGGCTGGTCACCCGGTGGCTTCCTCATGGCTTCCAGAGCCAAGTCCCAGGTGATGCTGCTGCTGGAGGCTTGGCGGATATTCCGAGTATCTCGGGAACTCCAGAAGCGTAGCCATGAATGGGAGAGTGGACTTCCCTTGAAAGCAGCTTGTCCACCAGTGACCCTGGCCGGCGGGGGGGCAGAGCAGGGTGGTGAGGGATGGATTGCCCAGAATGCCCTGCACTTCCACAGGGGCTGTTACTGGAAGAGGAACCTCAGTGGCACTGGTGATAGTTGCAGGTGGGTATGAGCAAGTGAGCCGCAGAAGGGGAAGGCTGCCGTTCTGTTGTGCTGTAGCTTGTGGGCTGGAGGAAACCTGGATGGCGACCCCTCAGGGGCCTCTGTGCGAATGGCTGGTGGCGGAACAGGGATGCTAGGCCATGGACCCCATTTGCAGAGGAAGCTAGGGAAGCCTGCCACTCCGTGACTGAGCTGTGCACATCACAAGATCTCTTAAGGATCTGAACTTTATCCTGCAAGTGAAGTTTGTTAAGGTTTTGTCTGTTTGTTAAGGGAGTGATGTGATCCTGTTTTTCTCTTAAGAATTTTGTTTAGTTCTCAGGAAGGTTGGTGGGAAGGGAGATAATATGAAAGAGGGCAGAGCACTGAAGGTTTTAGAAATTTGGGGGATAGTGACCTAGGCTAGGAGATGGAGAGCAGTGTGCCTATTCCAGAAGACAGCAGACTCTGTGACTGGATGTGGTGCCAGGGGTTACCCCTGATGGTTAGGTTTCTTTCACTTGGCTATCTGGAGGCTGTGGTGCTATTTACTGAAACAGGCAGTGAGGAAACACAGGGTGTTATGCAGATTCTCTCTTAAGCTTGTGGATATAATTAAACTTGGTATCAGTCTTCTAGAAATAGTAATAATAAGTAGCATCTAACATTTGGATTCCCTTACTATGGGCCTTGGTTGTAAGCATTCGGAGAAGAAAAGCTTATCACAGCTGATTTTTATAATTCATTTCCGTTGTCCTTCTTCTGTCCTTCCCAATGACAACAAGAGTTGGCATCCAAAGAAACAGAAACCACAGTGACAGCCTGGTGCGTGCGTGTGTGCGTGTGTTTGTGTGTGTATGTGTGTGTATGTGTGTGTATGTGTGTAGGTGGGTGATGGCAGCCAAGAACAGTGTTGATGGTTCATTGTGTTGGTTTATAAACCCCTGGCACAGGCTGAAAGACTGAATGGGGTTGGGGGAGTGGAAGCTAGCCAAAGTTGCGTAGCATCCTGATTAAAAGGTTCTAGGGTCAGACTGCCTGCGTTCCAGTTCTGGCTCTGCTACTTAACTAGTTGTGATGTCTTGGACATGTTACTTCATCTCGTTGTGTCTGTTAGAGTCTTCATTCTGCAAAACAGAGATGGTAATAGTACTGACTTAAAGTCTTAAGTAAGTTATTGTATGTAAGACACTTGGAATGAGTTATTATATTTACAGTGTTTAGAGCAGTGGTTGGTGCTTTTGTAACAGGGTTTTTTTTTTTTAGGCAAATAGAATGAGCAAAGCCATGGATAATGGGCATAAGAATTGATGGAATTGCACTATAATAACTTTTTGTCCTGTAATCCATGAGTTTAGACCCTGTAGGTAACACATTATAGAGCGTTAGGTCCTTACAATTTGTTTCTCTCAGTAAGGCTGGGTCATAGTAGGTGTGGCAGTGCAATAATGAGCATCTTGAGAATAGCTTCTGTGTAACCTCCACATTAACCTTATGAGGAGAGTTCTGCAGGTGAGGAGATGTGCTGTTGGAGAGGGTCAGCAGCTGCCCAGGTGAGTACCAGAGCTGGGATGCAGGCCAGCCAGTCTACCTTAAGAGCCTGCGCTTTTTGGCCACGATCCTGTATTGCTTATGTAGAGTGTGTTTAAAGAGGTCCTGTTGACTCAACAGTCTCCTCACCACAGAACAGAAGTGGCTTTATTTTCATTACATTGGTTGTTGCCGTGATTATCAGAGCCTAGGTGGTATAAGATACCATGAATCTCTTTTTTCCATTTCTCTTGTAGGTATCAGTTTTTCTTGCAGGTGAAGCAAGACGTCCTTCAGGGCCGGCTGCCTTGCCCTGTCAACATTGCTGCTCAGCTGGGAGCTTATGCCATCCAATGTAGGTTCCATTGCAGCCAACCGAGAAAAAATATGAATTTTTCTTTTTAAGCAAGTTTATGTACTAAAATTCTTCTTAGAAAATGGCATTTTCCTAAACAAAATTTTAGTCAGAATTCAGGTTTTAATCCGTGTCCTTTCAGAAGAGGTAAAAATAAAGCCAGTTATGTATCCTTTGTAATAGGTCACTTCAGAGTTTTAGTCACAGGAATGGCATTGATTCTTGATGAAGCGGAATCTGAAAATCCCTTCCATTCTACATCCCACCTAGTTTGTTGATCCCCCAAACTGTGATTGTCTCAGAGATCATATTGTTCTCGGGCAACTGCTGTGAAGACTCCCTGTGGTCAGATGACAACACCAGCTCAGGGTGTCGCCCTGGTTGTGCCTCATCTTTTGGCATCAATATGGCAGCCACGTGGGGCAACTCCAGGTTGCATTGTCATTTTGGAGGCTGAGGATGTTTTCAATTTCTAAGTGGAAATACTGAGCCCTTTCTAAGAATCAAGCTAGGTATGGGGACAATGAGACAGTGTATTCCTTGCCTTTGTAGCACTTGGAGATCAGGAATAGTCTAGAAAAAATGTCCTAGGAAAAATGTCACATAGATGAATTGGGTTGGGCTTGGAAGGTGGATTAACATAGGGAGGAAAATCTCATTAAATGTAATATAATGAGCTTTCTGGTTTCATTTTGCCTTTTTTTTGTGTAAACCAATGTACAACATTGTGTTAAATTTCCATTTGGGGCATCCTGGTTGTTTTTGCCTCTAGCATTTCTAATATATGTACTCTAAATTCTGTTAACAACATTGTTATCTCATATAGTCTGGTAAAGATAATAGAAATGAAAATAATAATTGTAATCTTTCAGAAAGATTATAGAACTTATAGAAATATAGAACTTATATTTTATAATACACTTTATATATGCTAATCAGAGTTGTTTTTTACTAAAATTAGTTATGTATGAATTTATTAACAAGACATTTGAAGAAAATGTTTTCGGCATGATAGGGATATTTTGAAATATTTTTAGGATTATTTTTCTAAAATGGAAAAAAATGTAATTTCTTTTGTAGCTGAGCTTGGAGATTACGACCCATATACGCATACTGCAGGCTATGTGTCAGAGTACCGGTTTGTTCCTGATCAGAAGGAGGAACTCGAAGAAGCCATAGAAAGGATTCATAAAACTTTAATGTAAGTGTCCCTTTTTAAAAAAAAATTTTTAATTTTTTTAATAAACATAGAATGTATTATTAGCCATAAGGGTCCCTTTTTATTGGCTATAATCAATATGCTATCCATGAGATTCCCCAAACTTCATCGTATTAAAGTTTATACTCTTAGACCAACATCTCTCTATTTCCTCCACCCCCAGTCCCTGGTAACCACCTTTCTACATCTCTTTTTCTATGAGGTTGGCTTTTTTAGATTCCCCCTCAGTGTTTTAGATTCCCCCTCCCCCTAGTGTTTCTCTCTCTCTGTCTTCTTTTTTTTTAATTAATTAATTTATTTAACAGACAGAGATCACAAGTAGGCAGAGAGGCAGGCAGAGAGAGAGGAGGAAGCAGGCTCCCTGTTGAGCAGAGAGCCCAGTGCGGGGCTTGATCCCAGGATCCTGGGATCATGACCTGAGCCGAAGGCAGAGGCTTTAACCCACTGAGCCACCCAAGTGCCCCTCTCTCTCTCTTATTGCACTTAGGGTAATGCCCTCAAGGACCATCAATATACTGGAGAGTCGTTAAGAAAGTCGACCTTAAATGATCTCACCACAGGAAAGAAATGGTAATTATGTGACAGAGTGAAGGTGTTAGCTAACCCTGTGGTGGTAGTCATCTTACAGTACAGAAGTGTATTGAATAAACACATTGTATACCTGAAAATTACACAATGTTGTATGTCAGTTACATCTCAAAGCTAGAAAAAAAAATCATGTCTTATGTTGCATCCTTCATCAGCTGTCATCTTACGCTGTTGGCAGCCTTCAGAAAAGTTCCTAGAATGATAAAATCTTCACCTGTGCCGTGAAAATTCTAGTATTTTTCTTTTAAGTTTTTTTTTTTTTCTGCTTATAACACTAAAATGCTCGTAGAAAACCCAAACAATTTAAAAAATGGAAAGGAGAGAATAAATCCCAGTGCCTAAAGTCGACATATTTTTGATGAATGGCCTTTCAGACCCCTTTCTATGCATAAGTTCCCATAGAGAAAATTTATTTTGTATAGATTCTTGTATGTATTATTTTACATAAATGAAATCATTCTGTATATATTGTATTTTGCAGTTTTCTATTTTTTCAGTCACCAGCACCTTGTGAAATTTATTCTTCCAGCTATAAATATATTTTATAACCACAGAGACCTTAATGTATTCAGGGATTTGGTCTGTTTTAAATATGCAAATTCTTCACAGTTATAAGCAAAGTCCTATTCAGTCTATAGCAGTGAATGTGGAAATCACAATGATACCAGTGTGGAGCCTTGGATGGGTGTTATATTAACACCACATGCACTTCTGAGAATATACACACTCCCCTAGTAGGATTTTCAATTAATGGCCTACAGCATTGAAGTTATAATTTAATTACAGTTATTTTGGTTAAATCCTCTATAATGATTAACTTTGCTTTATTGCCTCTTATGTAACATTCCCTCTTGAATTTGCTTAGTTTCAGATCTATTATAATTAAGGAAAAAAATGTAGAATTAATCTGATCAACAAAAAATGTTTGCCTAAAGGATCTGTTTCAGTGAGTAGCAGCAGAAGTCAATTGCTGAATTGCAGTCAGAGAAACCAGGCTTTCTGTCTTGTGTAAGCGTGCACCCGAATGCTCTCCAGGCTGATTATAGAGCCCTTCAATTTTAAGGTTTTCCTGAAGTGGATGCTAAGAGAGTGCCGGTTATAACATTATGAAGGGCAATGTGTTTGGCACATTCTGAGAATACTAATTCTGGGAGTTTGAGAGTACAGTTGTATTTCTGAAATTATCAAGGAGCCTTGTGTACTTAATGTAATGGTGTTGACAGTGTGACTATTATGTTACAGAGAATAAAGCTTGATCAAGATTTGGTAGCTTTCTTGTGTCTAATTTGTAATGAACATTCTTCATAGATTTCAAAATTATGGTGTATGGCTGGGTTTTCCAGGGTACCATGGCAGAAACATGGGATGCAGCAAAGCAGGATTAAGTAATTAAAAAAAAATTCATAGCTTCTTTTGTTAACAAATAAAAAAAACTCTGTCTTTCTCTGTTACACACATACGCACAACATGTATACATGCACAGTTCCACTTATCTGTGGAGAACCCTGGGAGATGCTCACACTTGTTAGGCATGAATACCGTTTAAGTACATTATCACCAATGAAGACTTTGGGATGATTTCTATACTTTGTAGTAAGAAAATGGTTAAGTATTTTTATTATTGATAAATACTAACATATTTTTAAACTACATATGTCCTCTTGAGACCCCAGCAAGGTGTAGGGGAGCCTGTTCTCTTCTCCCTACCCACTACAACTCTTACTCCTTCTTCTCCTGATGGAGAACTGCTGGTGTGTTCAGACATTTTATTCTTTGTAAAGGATGTACTTCTTAATTCAAGTGCTTCTATTCTCAGTCTCTTTGGGGGGTTTCTGAAATGGAATTTTAAATATATGCTGGGACACTGGGATTGGCTATACTGAGCAAAAACAGGTTTGGTAAATGAAATTAACTTAATACAAGTATCACCTCAGAGTGTAACGTTTTGTCACCATGAAGGCAAGGGACTTCTTGAAATACAAAGACTTAAGTTTGCATTAGCATGAAGAATTATTTATATTTCCAGTGAATAGAGTGAAGACGGCTTACATTCCCTACAAGTGCAGTACCTATTAGTAAAGTAAGGCTTTTTGTTTTTATGCTGTGTAGGGGTCAGGCTCCTTCTGAAGCAGAGCTGAATTACTTGAGGACTGCCAAATCCCTGGAGATGTATGGCGTTGACCTCCATCCTGTCTATGTGAGTAACATTTAATTAACACAAGATATTTTAAGCTGATGACATTTTTCCTAAAAAGTCACTAAAACTCCCAGAGGAAAGCTGCAGTCCCGTTGTTTAGCAAGCAGATGATACTTTTTCATCTGTGTTTTTCGAACACAAAGAATCTCTTGCATGGATTCAACCCTAATGAGTTTTGCTTAAAAGTCTGTGATTATGTTTCCATGTGTAGAAAACAATTAACTGGGCTTGAAAACACAATCTGGATAAAAGCTCCATAGGGCTTAGCTAAACGTCAAAACCATTTAAAATTGGTCTGTAATTGATTGTATTAGACAGAGAACAGGAGGATCTTCCAAAAATAGATTTTATGGCTGAAAAACATTCATGAAATCACATTCCAGAAAAGTAGGCTTTGGGCACTGGTACAGGTGTGGCTGTCGGTGGTTGTGTGTGGGATGTACAGGTTCTTAAACAGTAGGGGTGCTTCCTAGTATGGTTATTGCCACTGCAGTAATAGAAAGATTTTCGCAGATTTTCTTTATCCGCGGATAAAAACTTGCCGAATATAATCAGTGAACAGTTAAACTGAGTCTGTGTTGAGTGTTCTGGATCCATGTCTTAACCTTGATGTCACTTCTCTCAATTGATCATTCTTTGCCAGTGAGGTTGAAGTGTCACTGCCTTTCATTTTATTTTATTTTATTTTATTTTATAAAAGATTTTATTTATTTATTTGACAGACAGAAATCACAATTAGGCAGAGAGCCAGGCACAGAAAGAAGGGGAGGCAGGCTCCCTGCTGAGCAAAGAGCCCGATGCAGGGCTCGATCCCAGGACTCTGGGGATCGTGACCTGAGCTTAAGGCAGAGGCTTTAACCCACTGAGCCACCCAGGCGCCCCTGCCTTTCATTTTTTAAGAGTTTAATTAGCAATAGTCAAATTTGACGATCTGAGAGAACAAGCCAGGTGCCTTATTCTTTACCCAAAAAGAGTTGCTCGAGATGATGTATAGACAATGTCAATTAAATTATAGAATGTAGGGCGCCTGGGTGGCTCAGTGGGTTAAAGCCTCTGCCTTTGGCTCAGGTCATGATCCCAGGGTCCTGGGATCGAGCCCCACATCGGGCTCTCTGCTCAGCAGGGAGCCTGCTTCCTCCTCTCTCTCTCTCTCTCTGCCTACTTGTGATCTCTGTTTGTCAAATAAACAAATAAAATCTTCTAAAAAAATAAAAAATAAAAAAATAAGAAAAAATTATAGAATGTAATTTTTAAGGAGCCCTGATAAAACTTACCATAATGCAAATAACTCATTTATACATTCATTTCTCAGTCTGTCTTTTGCACATCAGAGTTTCCTGAAACAAAAAAGTCATCTCATTATTTGTAAAGGGTAAGAAGCATCCCTGGGCATACTCTTAGTATGGCAATAAAAGTTACATGTTTTGGGGGAATTAGTAGTTCGTGGATATTTTAGCGTTTGATCTCATTACATCATTAAATGCTCTATATTCCTGTCATTTGGGAACATCTCTAAAACCTTATGGAATAGTTACTATTTTCCTTCTAGCCACATTAATCTTCTCAGGCTTTTAGTTTTTCAAGGCATCTATTTTATAGGAAATGTGTAAAGAGAGAATCTTCTGCAAAATGCTTCTGCATTTTTGTAATGTTTATCCTAATTCACACACTTTTGTGGATGGTAGGAATTTATAGCAAATGAACTGGGTTCACTAGAATCTTCCATACATTCCTTTAAGATTGAATTTTTAGAACCGAAAATATGCAACAGCTGGTATTCTCCCAAAACGTATTAGTTGTCTTACATTCCTTGGGAATGTGACTTTGCAGGCTATTATTTTCCTCTACAGTAGAAATAAAATTCATACATGTGCCTGTCCTTCATACCCATTCTGTTTGTGACTTTTTTGTTTCAGAAACTCATTTTCTTTATTATGATTTATCATTGCCTGGAAATTAAGGGGGCTTCAGTCTTTACCAGAAAAGATGGTATGTTTAACTTTTTTGAGTGGTCTTAAAGTCACAAGCAGAAGTAGGAAGAAGCATGATAGAAACGTCAGAGAGTTCAGATGTGTGCCTGAAGGCATCTACCTGAACTTTCTGGAGAAGGGTGGTGGTAAACTAGCCTTCATCATTATCTTCATCTGAGAATAAGATCAAGATGAGCCCTTGGGAAGGAACTCTTGATAGAAGCCAGTGGTCCGTGGTCCTTGGCTATGAATCACCTGGAGTATTGTGTTTTTGATACCTGGGCGCCTTCATTATAGATTGTGATTTAACTGGTTTTGGTAGCACCCAAGCTTCAGCATTTTTTTTTTTTTTAAGTTTTATTTATTTTTTTGACAGAGAGAGAGAGATCACAAGTAGGCAGAGAGGCAGGCAGGGGGTGGGGTGGGAAGCAGGCTCCTTTCTGAGCAGAGAGCCTGATGCGGGGCTTGATTCCAGGACCCTGAGATCATGACCTGAGCCGAAGGCAGGGTCTTGATCCACTGAGCCACCCAGGCGCCCCCAAGCTCCAGCATATTAAGCTGCATAGCTGATTCCAGTTCAGTGCAGCCAGAGGTGAATAGCATTGTAGACAGGGTGTGGGCTGAGTTGATCAGGGGTCTGATTGGGAATCAGGTTCTCTGGATGACCTTAATACACTAAGAAAACTTCAGTAAAAACCTGGAAAAAAGAAAAAAAACTAGTACTATCATCATAGCTTAGCTAGCTTTCTAAGCTGATGTTTTTGAAAGACTGGACCCAGTGTTAATGCAACATACCTTGTCTGTTATGGCCAACTACAGTTTGACAAAGGGCTTTGACATGAATAAATTCATAGTTAGAGGTTTATGTTTGTTTTTGCAGGGAGAAAACAAATCTGAGTATTTCTTAGGATTAACTCCAGTTGGTGTTGTTGTCTACAAGAATAAAAAGCAAGTAGGGAAGTATTTCTGGTAAGTATAACTTGAGGACAGAGATGGTATTAAAATTGTACACTGTACATGCTTGACTTATGGGGCTGCTTTGTCAGTGAAAAGAGAACAGGTATGTTTCCAGTGGTTGGTAAATAAATAAGTGAAACTGGGTATAAGTTTTCTCCCAGTGCATCTTAGTATGTATTTTCTTTGTAAATTTTAGGTGCTGTGATTCTGGACTCTCTTATCCATGTAAATCGGGTATAGTGGGGTTTCCTATCCATTTCACTCTGTGCTAGAGATCTGTGGGGCTAGGACTCCTCTGATTTCTAATTCTAAATAGGGGAGGCGTTGAGAAAGACTGGGTGCCTATTGCCCTACGCTGCATCTGGGAAGGCAGTACTGGCCAAGGGCCTGGGGATTCCAAGCTGGTCTGCATCTCCTAGAGAAGCACAGGAGAATGAGAATGGAATTTTGTTTTTGGAGGTGTCCAGAGCAAATGACCAGTAGGGAACTCTTAGCAGTTACTGTAGCAGTCTGTAAAGGAGCTGTGATGAGCCAGTCTTTTTCTACTGGAAACTTCTCTGAATTGCTGAAAGATTAATTCTTACAAACTGCACCACTACCACCATCTGCTTTGTTTTTTTAGGCCACGGATTACAAAGGTTCACTTCAAGGAGACACAGTTTGAACTCAGAGTGCTGGGAAAAGATGTAAGTTATTGTTGAGTGCTCAGCTTAACTGAGGTGGGAAGTCTTGTCTGTTCATGGATAACTTAAAAGACGTGAAGGAAAAAATGCTGTATTTCTCCAGCTGCAGCCGCATGGAACCAGGTTAATTGACACACGTGCACAACTTCTTCTCAAGGAAGGGAAAGGGAAGTGAGTAGAAATGAATGAGTTGGTTATGGAGAAATGTCATTTTAGTTTTAGCAAAGAGAGGAAAAAAAAAAACAACTTTCTAGGGCACAAGAGAGAATAGTTGGTGATTATCATTATTAGAGTAATTTGCTTAAAAGTACTATCTATGAAGGTAGGATTCATATCCTCAGAAGGGTGTGGGCTGCATATAGGATAAAGTGTGTCCTAATTTTGTCCCAAAGTAAATTAAACGACCTGTAGGGAGTCACACTTCTGATTTCTCCCTACTTGGGTATGGTAGATAAACTGGAGGGGAAATTCTGGAGGCTCCAAAGGACTGTGTAAAGCAAAAATATTGACCTTCTCCCTACAACTTGACAGTGTCCTCCAGGATTGTTTGGGTAACAGGCACAGTATTTGTTGGAGCCTAGAGGTGCCTTCATGCCTTGACAGGTGGCTTTTAGGAAACCATGTCCCAAAAGGCAAGGATGGGAAAACGTCCTTTTAAGCTATCTTTGAAAACAATGCTCCCTTGAAGTGCTGTTATTCTAATTTGTATTTATGGGATAAATTGAAAATAGGATCTATGAGAATCCATCCTCTGTGTCTTTGGTAGTGACTTTATGAAGACCAAAAACCTGAGTGAATGGCGTTGAATGACTTTCTGATGAGATGTCTGTTGTAAAAATGAGATGAGTGAAGCGTGTGCTTCCGCATCTACATGTGGAGATGCGGGAAAGGAACAGCGGTGAGCCACGCAGCAAGCACTCACACGCTGCCTGTGGAACCATCAGTGAACTGACAGATGAGATTATGTACTGTCCAACCAGAAAACCTGATTTTTCTAGAAAAACAATACAATGATCCCTCCCTGAACTGTGACAGACTGCCATTTATTGCTAACATTAAAATTGGATTTTGAAATGATTTTTAACTTGTCCGGGGGGGAAATTCCAGATTTTTAAAGAAGTGATAGTCCAAACACCTCATACTAGTTTGAAACAGTCTGTAGTTTTTTTCAACTTCTGATTAGAGGCATCAATCTTTAAGGATGGTCTATAAGATTGAATTAAAAATCATCCCCAAAGTAGAACAGCTAATTAGATATAGTAGAGCTATATGGTTTTCTCCCTGTCCTGCCACTGGTTTCACATGACTTAATGCAAGGAGTCAGTCTGCTCAATATGTTGAAAATACTGTTCTGTGTTTTTAATAGAAATATTATAATAATATAAGTCTTTTCATGGAAGCATTACTCTTACTTACAGTCATTTTCCCTCTTATACCTGTTATTTTTGTGAGTGAGGTCTTTGGTTCAGCTACCTTTGTTTGTTTGTTTCAGCTACTTTTATGTTATCATTAGTGAGCCTTAAAATGTCCTCTGCCTCAGGATAAATAACTTGGTAAAGTTGCAGATAACTGGTTTTTTAACTTCTTAGATTTTTCATTATTAGGAGAAAACAAAACAACAAAATTGGTATTTTTCATGTGACTTTTTTTTTTTTAGAAGATTTTATTTATTTGAGAGAGAGAAAGAGAGAGAGAGAGAGAGAGCGAGCATGAGTAGGGGAAGGGACAGAGGGAGAAGCAGACTCCATGGTGAGTAGGGAGCCAGATGCTGGACTTGGTCCCAGGACCCTGGGATCATAACTGACTCAAAGGCAGATGCTTAACTGACTGAGCCATCCAGGCTCTGTTCTGAGACACAGTGTCTTCTGGGTCGTTAGCCTGGTGTCATCAGTCTCTTGCAAGATGCTGAACTCAGGCTTGAATCAAAGGGATTCTTTTTTTTTTTTTTTTTAAATAAGACATTATTCTAACCAAAGCATTCCATTTTGTGAATGTTCTTGTTTTGCAGTCTGTCTTCTTTCTCCACCAGGGTATCTCTCTGTGAGGCAATGATTTACATGGTAATGATTTAATGGTAGTATTAAGTTGATTATTATGGAGACCTAACTGTAATCATAGATTAAATATAAAAGCCCCCTGAAACCTATCACCTGGACCAGTAATCATAGTCAGTTTGAAAAATGGTTGAAATGCTTATTCTGGTTTTCTGCTCCGCTGGTCCAGTCAAAGAGACTTAACTCAGTATGCTCAGTGCTGTTAGGGGCCAAATTCAGAGATTCGGTTTCCAAAAGAACAGCAGTGGACTACAGATAAAAGATTTTTCCTGGTGTCATGCTATGCCCCTAACACTGTCCAACTTCATTTTTTAATAGTAACTGTGTCCAAAAAAAAAAAAAAATAGTAACTGTGTCCAACAAAACACACCAGCATATCTTAAAAAATACACAGAGTATACTAGTATGTACTGTGTATCTCTTCCTTTGCATCCACAAGGGGGATCTCCTCTTTGTCAGATATAACCTTAATGAGTTCGGTGATTGATTTTTTTTTTCCATTGATTCATTTTTGAGAGAGCAAAAGATAATTGTCCGCAACTAAGAACTGATTTTGTAAACATTTATTCCACTGACAGGTTCAGCAGCTAATTATTATAAATACTTTTATGGATTATTTAAACTTCAAAATAGGTACTGTGACTTCAGTAATACCTCCCAGAAAATAAAGACTTTTAATATAAAGGTCTTTGATGACGATTTTAGAAAATCTGAGAAATATACTATGAAGAAAATGAAAATTACTTACTAAAACTCAAAGGTAATGATTATTATTTTGGTGCAATCCCTTTCAGATTTTGCCCTGTTAGCACATGTATAATATATGTACATTTTTAGACATATGAATACATTTCATCCCTTGTGCGGTTCTGTACACAGGTTTTATATTTAATATCATATCATCAGCATTTCTCCTTTTATTAATGATATGTGCCTGCACAGTGTTTGGTAATGTGTTTTAGTTTTATGGGTTTGAACTTTTTTTTCTTAATTTTGTGGTTCAGTTTTTTCCTTCTGTTGTATCTTACAACCATATTCTGCTGGTAGATTGAAAGCTGTGGAATTGTTGATCTCAAATCTGGCTGTGTTTGCTGAACTCTTGTGTGCTAGCCAAGAGTTCTTAATTTGATTTGCATGAATTTTTGTAGGTATATAATTATATCATTTGCAAGGGAAAATAATTTATTTTCCCATTTATGTTATGTTTCATCTCTTCTGGTGTTGGTCATAACTTATAGAAAAGTGTTAAGTGATTTAGTAATATAAAGCATCTTTGGTTTCTGATTTTAATGAAAATATCACTATTCCACCACTTACGTATCAGCTCTTGGTTTAAGGAATATATGTTTATTATGAGGGGTTTAAATTTTTAAAAGTCTGTTACCAAATGGTTGCTTTACACTGAATTGCTTGAGAGTGAACATTGTCACCTGTTCACTCACTGAGTAATGCTTATTTAAGAAATGCAGATGAGGGGCACCTGGCTGGCTCAGTTAGTAAATCAGGCAACTCTCTCTTTTTTTTTTTTTTTTTTTTTTAAGATTTTATTTATTTATTTGACAGATTCCAAGTAGAGAGGCAGAGAGAGAAAGAAGGGGGAAGCAGGCTCCCTGCTGAGCAGAGAGCCCGATGCCGGGCTCTATCCCAGGACCCTGAGATCATGACCTGAGCCGAAGGCAGAGGCTCAATCCACTCAATCTCAGGTGCCCCATATCAGGCAACTCTTGATCTCAAGGTTGTGAGTTTGAGCCCCACGTTGGGGATAGGGGTTACTTAAAATCTTAAAAAATAATAAGCCAACAAATACAAATTAAAAATCCTGACAAGAGAGGATAGTGGCTGAGACCAGGGTAGCAACATTTCAAGTGCTAAGAAACTGTTGGATTCTGGATTTAGCTACATGGTTTAATGGATGTTGGGAGGTATGAGAGAGAGGAGTCCTTGTGACTTAAAGGTGTTTGGCCTGAAAGGCAAGAGGAATGGAGCTGCCATCTAGTAGGGAGAGGAAGGCTTTGAGTAGAGCAGGTTTGGGGAGGAGTATCTTGGGACCCATGTTTAACATGTTGCATTTGAGATATCTGTTAGACATCTAAGTAGAGACATTTAAGAAGTGGGCTCTATGAGTCCAGAGTTTAGGATCGAAGTCTGGGCAGGATAGTGAGATCTAATAATCATTGACATATCCTGGTATTCAGAGCCATGAGTATATGAGGTCATTAGGAGAATGAATACAGATAAGAAGAGGAAGAACCAGAAAACCAGGCTGAGAAGCAATAACCAGTGGGTAGGATGAATACTAATTGTATCCCATTGTGCCAACTAAAAATCACATGTTATGTCAAATGATGCTGATTTGTCAAATCAGAGAGAACTGACTGCTGAGTTTAGGAATGTATGAGGTCACCAATGAGACCATTTTCACTGGATTGAAGAGTGAGCTTTATCTCATTAGGTCACTCTTAGGCCTCTGCACCTGGAGAATCACAAGGGACATGAATTCTTTACTATAGTACTCGTATGCAACAAAGGTTGCCTAGGTGGCTCAGTGGGTTAAGTGTCTGCCTTGGGCTCAGGTCAGTATCCTAGGAGTCCTGTCTTGGGCTCTTTGGTCAGCGGTGAGTCTGCTTCTTCCTCTGCCTGCCACTCCTGCTGCTTGTGTGTACTCCCTCTTTCTTTCTCTCTGTCAAACAACTAAAATCTTTAAAGAAAGAAGAAAATGGAGACTCCTGAGCTAAGTCCATTATTAGGGAACACCCTCCTCCATGCATATTAATTAAGAAAAAAGCAAAAGAGGTAACCAGAGGAGTGGAACTGGAGAGGGTAAATGCAGATAGCTTTTTTTTTTTAATTTTTAAAAAATTTTTTTATTTTTTATAAACATATATTTTTATCCCCAGGGGTACAGGTCTGTGAATCGCCCGGTTTACACACTTCACAGCACTCACCAAAGCACATACCCTCCCCAATGTCCATAATCCCACCCCGCTTCTCCCAACCCCTCTCCCCCTAGCAACCCTCAGTTTGTTTTGTGAGATTAAGGGTCACTTATGGTTTGTCTCCCTCCTAGTCCCATCTTGTTTCATTTATTCTTCTCCTACCCACTTAAGCCCCCATGTTGCATCACCACTTCCTCATATCAGGGAGATCATATGATAGTTGTCTTTCTCTGCTTGACTTATTTCGCTAAGCATGATACCCTCTAGTTCCATCCACATTGTCGCAAAGGGCAAGATTTCATTTCTTTTGATGGCTGCATAGTATTCCATTGTGTATATATACCACATCTTCTTGATCCATTCATCTGTTGATGGACATCTAGGTTCTTTCCATAGTTTGGCTATTGTGGACATTGCTGCTATAAACATTCGGGTGCACGTGCCCCTTTAGATCACTACGTTTGTATCTTTAGGGTAAATACCCAGTAGTGCTATTGCTGGGTCATAGGGCAGTTCTATTTTCAACATTTTGAGGAACCTCCATGTTGTTTTCCAGAGAGGTTGCACCAGCTTGCATTCCCACCAACAGTGTAGGAGGGTTCCCCTTTCTCCGCATCCTCGCCAGCATCTGTCATTTCCTGACTTGTTGATTTTAGCCATTCTGACTGTTGTGAGGTGATATCTCATTGTGGTTTTGATTTGTATTTCCCTGATGCCGAGTGATATGGAGCACTTTTTCATGTGTCTGTTGGCCATCTGGATGTCTTCTTTGCAGAAATGTCTGTTCATGTCCTCTGCCCATTTCTTGATTTGATTATTTTTTCTTTGGGTGTTGAGTTTGCTAAGTTCTTTATAGATTTTGGACACTAGCCCTTTCTCTGATATGTCGTTTGCAAATATCTTCTCCCATTCTGTCAGTTGTCTTTTGGTTTTGTTAACTGTTTCCTTTGCTGTGCAAAAGCTTTTGATCTTGATAAAATCCCAATAGTTCATTTTTGCCCTTGCTTCCCTTGCCTTTGGCGATGTTCTTAGGAAGATGTTGCTGTGGTTGAGGTCGAAGAGGTTGTTGCCTGTGTTCTCCTCAAGGATTTTGATGGAGTCCTTTCTCACATTGAGGTCCTTCATCCATTTTGAGTCTATTTTTGTGTGTGGTGTAAGGCAATGGTCCAATTTCATTTTTCTGAATGCAGATAGCTCTTTTGACACAAAGAGGAACAGGTAGGATGGTGGCTATTAGGGGAAGCATGTCAAGAGGTTTGGTTTTTTAAGTTGGGAGAAATAATAACACATATATACTCTGGTGAGAATGATCCACCACACTTGGTGACGTGGTCGGGGGGAGAGACTTGCTGAAATGATACTCCTTGAGCGGATGACAGGGGATGACAGCTAGTGTATAAATAGAGGGGTTGGTTTGGGAGGGTGGCCAGGACAGTTCATCTCTGGTTAGCAAGCAGGAAGATGGAGCATGGGAATGTGGATTAGGATTGGTGGGTGGTTTGCTTATGATTGTTCTCCTTTCTGTTTTGAGGGAACGAGGTATCAAGGTCATCAGCTGAGGCTAAAGTTGGGGAGGAAGAAGTGGGAGCCTGAAGGAGGCAGAGGATAGGCTTAGTAATTTTGGAGAGAGAGTAGACAAGGCACATGTGGTCTGATGTCATCCTATGATAACTTGGTAGTACAGAGGGTCCTGAAATTTAAAATGAGCCCACTCCTTATTTGCTTTTCTCCATGCACGTTCAGCAGTGCTGGTGCAGACATGAAGCAAGTGGAGAGTTGGCTTTGTGAAGAGAATAGTACAGAGAGAAGGGCCAGGGAATTAGGTGAGCCAATCCAGTGGTTTGTCATGGAATTGAGACCTGGTTAGGAAGAGAGCAAGAACTGTGAAAGAGGGATGAGGTCTGATGGGAGGAGGTCCTGGTTGGAGAAGTTGAATGCTTGTTGGCGATGGAGAACTGGAGGCAGTAAGCTGGAGAGAGAAGGTGGTGGTCAGAAGTTTGGGGGCTGGGCACTGAGATCACAGAGGAGCTTCAGCTATTATAAATGGGAAGTTGTGGGGCAGGGTTTCTCGTCTCCTGTCCCCCACCCCTGCAGCATCAGGGGTCAGTTTTGGTCGTCACAGCGTCAGACGGGGCAAAGAGGCTGCTGGCATCCAGAGGGTAGAGGTTGGAAGTGCTGCTACACATTTTAGAACATGTTGTCTACGGATGGGACATAGCACTGAAGCTGAGAGCCCTGCTGTGGGGTGGCAAACACGGGAGTGAGTGGTTGGGATAGGGAGGAGGACAACAGCACTGGGAAGTTCAGGGAACCGAGGTGTCTGGGTGTTGGAGGTATTGTTTCTATTTACATATTGAAACTTGCAGTAATTAAGACAAGAGTAGTATTGGAGTGTGCAACCTGACTGCAGTAGCTTTGGTGTTTGAAGGGGAAGACTTCAAGGATGATAGCCACCAGAGATATGGCTGGTGGAATCCAGTGAGACCCCAAGCTGGGAGTTGTAGGGGGAAGAAGAGAGAGTGATCTAAAAGCGGCCTTGGGGAGCAAGCAGGAGTCTTCTCCACTTTCGGGCCCGGTGACATGAGGACACTGTGGACAAGAAGCCGAGCTCCTGCTCCAGGGGGCTGCAGTAAAGACAGTGTCATCAGGCATCTCTTGGCACACCAGGGCAAAGGCAGTGTAAGAGATCAAACTTGGGGGCAGAGGGATTTTACAGATGAGAGCCATAATTGTAGAGAGCGCAGAGGAAGGGTTTCAGGAGTTGGGTGGTGGTGGTGGTGGAGTAGTGGGGGGACAAACTAGGGGAATTGCTGAGTATCATTTCAGGGTGACAGAGATCAAGAGACATAGTAAGATGGGGTCTAGTGGATTCAAAGCAGATGAAGTGGAGAGGCTGTGGATGTCTGAAGGGAGTAGGTACTGCTTTTCCACTTCTGCTCATCTCTGCTGGTGGTGGAGGTAGAAGGCCTGAGGGCAGTGGGGTGGTCCCAGTGCATAGTGCAGTCTTGCCTGTTGTGGAAGGGGACCTCTTTTACCTGTGTGGTGGCTGGGGTACTTGAGCACAGGTGGAGGGATGCCTCCAGCCCTGAGCCTTACCCACTATGAGGAGAGCGGCTGCTGCGTGGAGCACACACAGGAGGTAAGCATGGAGGCAGACATGCTGATCAGGGGAGGTGATGGGAGGGCAGCCCCCACAAGGATGGAGTGAAGTGGGCAGATCTGGGAGGCACTGAGGAGGTAAAAATGTTCCGATGGGTAGCAGATGGAATGTTTTTGTGAAGACTCAGGAGTGGTTGGGATCATACCCAGATACCTTGGTTTCATCAACAGGGAAAGCGTTCAGTCCCCAGCAGGAGGCCCAGAGGCTGGCCTAAGGCCTGAAAGATCGGCTCCCTTTTCCCACCCGAGGTTGGCATGTACATTTGTTGAATAAATGAAGGGAAGAAGTGAGGCTGTGATTACTTTTATGTAGAATACATCATGAAAATAACCTCAGCCTAAACTTACCCAGCGTGACAGGATGTCAACCCAAAAGGTTCCTGGCAAGTCTGGCTACAAGTAATTAGATGTATTTGGCGGAACTCTTTGAGAAAAGGGCACAGGAAGTCCTGGAGGCCAGGAGTTGTCAGTGTTTATCAGCGAGCTCCAGAGGTCTCACTCACGTAAGCCAGGGGTTTCTTCACGTTGGAAGTGCAGCTATAGATTTAAAAATATTCTTTTTGTATGGAAATAATTCCAAATTTACAAAAAGTGGCCACAATTAAAAGATTGCAAAGAACTTAGTCATGGACATTCACCTATTTCCATTCACACACTGTTAACTGCGTTTCCTTTTTTGTTTCTCTCTCTCTCTACACACAACACACACACAACACACACACACACACACACACACACACACACACACAATTTTTTTCTGAGTGATTTGAGGGTTTTCATGTGTTATACATCTCTAAATACTCAGTGGGTATTTCCTAAGAATAGGGATGCTCTGTGATACACCCAGAGTACAATTATCAGCTTAACAAGTTTATGTTGATATAATACTTCTATCCTCTATTTTCTGCATTGCAGTTTTGTTGGTTAGCCTAATAATGTCCTTTATAGTATTTTTCCTCTCTGGTATAAAATTCAGTTAATCTTCTTTGATCAGAAACATTTTTGTAGCATTTTGTTTTTTATGACATCGACTTTTTTTTTTTGAGAGAGCAGGTGCATGTGCTCGAGGGCAGGGTCGGTAGGGATAGAGGGAGAGGAAGAGAGAGGATCTTAAGCAGGCTCCACGCCCAGCCTGACCCCGGGGTTCAATCCTACGACCCTGAGATCATGACCTGAGCTGAAATCAAGAATTGGACACTTAACTAACTGAGCCACCTGGGCACCCTACATTTTGGAAGACTACAGTTCTACCCCACTTTTTAAAAATAGAAGACTTCTGGTCACATGTTTGTCTGTTGTTTTCTTGTGCTTGGACTTAGGATCTGTGTTCTGAGCCAGAAAGCTGCATCCGTGGTTGTGCCCTTCTTAGGACATCGCGTCTGGAGGCATGGGACATGTATCTCTTGGTGGTTAGACAAAGTTTGATCTCCTAGTCAGGATGTTGATTTCATTTCCCTGTTTTTCTTTTTCCTTCTTTATAGATAATAGGTAATCCATGGGGAGATACTTTAATTCAATGCAGATAGCCTGCTCCTCTTCAAAATTTCACTGTAGGCTTAGCATTCCTTGAGGATTCTTGCCTGATCTGATCTTTTATTATGATGCTAGTCAAAAGCTGATATTCTAGTCTTCCACACCCCTCACATTCATCACTCAGCCCTGGGCATTCCAATGTCAATGGGAGTCACACTCTCTCTCTCTTTTATTTATCCTATCAGCATGGAATTCCTAATCTCCCCCACCATGGGGGGGGGGGGGCGGAGATTACTGTACCTAGCTATTTTGGTGCTCAAGTTGTCCTAGATGTGGTCAGAGGGAGTTCCTTTAATCTGGCTCCTGTGCCCTTTTGACCTAACCCTATCACTCTCTGGGGTCATTTTCTTCCTTTTTGGTACAATTTGGTGTTTCAGGTGCATCTTGAACCTACTTTGCATCTGTCCTATGTCTGCCCTGTTATCAGCCATTTCTCTGGTGAGTCCTGGTTCTGTTCAGAGGGGAAGGGTCAAGATCTGGGTGTTAGGTGTGGTCATTGCTCCTGGAATGACTTTGATTTTTGGCCTTTTCAATGGACAAAGCTAAGGAATAAACACGGGCATGTATACATACATAAAAATATAAATACATATATACATATGTGTGCATATGAATGTGCTCATACTCACTATAGAAACCATGAGTTCATACCACATCTCCAATTTCCATCCATCCCCATAGCATTCTTTCTGGCCTTCCCTCATTTCGTTTTTGTATGTCCAGACAACATTGGCTCCCAACAACAAGAACACATTCACTTGTTTGCTCAGTTCTAAAATTTATCTCAGATAGTTTCAGAATTGCTTTGTCTAAACCACTAAAGCTGACAGTTAGTTGCAGTTCTTTCATTCACGTATACCATCTTGCCAAGACTGAGGGCTTATGGTCAAATACCGTGTTCAGAATGTACTTGGGTTGGCCCTTCCTTCCTGCTTTCCTTACTCCTGAGGTTTGGCATTCATTTGTGATCTGGTTAGGTTTATTGTTTCAGCTTTAGATCCCTTTCGTATTCTTACTTATTTTATGTATTTTTTGAAGATGTAGAAGATTAATGTGTAAAGGTCCAGGCTGTATAAAAAGGCACAGAGAAGGATCACTACTTCCCATATGCTCTCAGTCCTCTTTCCCTACCCTTCCTTGTAGGTAACCAACTTTAATGTTTTATGCTTCATCCTTCTCGACTTTGTTTGTGCAGATAAGCACATTTGAGACCTTTTCCTTCTTTCTCCCCTCAAAGTAGCACACCGTGATATGTCTTTATACTCCGCTTTCTTTTCACCTAGTAACACCTCCTCGAATTCTCCATCAGTCCATCGAGAGCTTTCTGGTTCTTTTGTGCATCTACATAGGACTCCTTTGAATGTGTCCCGTAGTTTACTCAACCACCCTCTTCTGCTTAGACAGTTTAGGGGAGTTTTCAGTAGTTTGCAATTATAAATTTTCCTCCAGTGACGTTGTGCCTATGTATTTTTCTGTTGTGGAAGGAGCATCTTCGGGGTAAATTCCCAGGCATGGGGTTGCGTGGTCAGAGTGTAAGAGTGTAATCCCCTTCTCCAGCTCAAGTTTTGGTGCCATTTCATATGCCCATCTCCACATATGAGTGCACTGGGAACTACAGACATGTTCTCCCCCACGCATTCCTGAGTGCGTGGGGGAGAACACGCATTCCCTTAGTAATAGTCAGATCCTGATGCCACACAACAGTTTGGCTTGGCATCTCTCAGGCTCGGAGATGGATCGCTAGCCATGGGGTCGGATAGCATGGTTTAGGTCCAGGCCTCCCACTTTCTCTAACTTTGCACAATTCACTGAGCAACATTTAACCCGCATTTCTTTATCTATAAAGTGAGAATGATAAAATCTCCCTTACAGGGTTGTTGTGAGGTTGAAAGCACCTAGTCTGAAGTTGGACTTAAAATAGGCTCCTGATTTATGTCTCTGAATCGGAATTGTGTTGGCCTCCTGCCACCCAGAGCTACTGAGGCTTTACACAGGAAGGGCTCAGGGAGCACCTTGTTCTGAACCCATCTCTGCTGGTGAGTAGCTTTTGCCAAGGCAGGAAGGGGAGCACAGGTCTCCCAAGGCCATGAGTTTTCCTCTGCTTCACTTGCTGGTACGTTTGTTGACTTTTTCTATAATTAAAACACATGGGCCACATATTTGGACAAATTTTTAAAATTCTGCTATAAGACATTTTTAAATTGAGTATCAGTAGATCTTACCAGAGATGCCTTCATTTTGAGAAGCTTAAATAACATTTGTAATTTAAAAATCTGTAACAGTTATAAACTGGGAATAACGATTATCTCTAAAAAAATAAATCTGTAAAAGACAATTTTCGTATGATTTCACTCTTATGGAATTTAAGAAACATAACAGAGGAGCATAGGGGAAGGGAGGGAAAAATAAAGTAAGACAAAATCAGAGAGGGAGACAGACCATAAGAGGCTCTTAACTCTAGGAAACAATCTGAGATTTGCTGGAAGGGAGGTGAGGGGAGATGGGATAATTGGGTGATGGGCCTTAAGGAGGGCCCTTGATGTAATGAGCACTGGGTGTTCTATGCAACTGATGATTCACTAAATTCTACCCCTGAAACTAATAATACTCTATATGTTAATTAACTGAATTAAAATAAAATTTAAAAAGTAAATCTGCAAGTAGAAGAGAGAAATGCCAGTATGTTAGTAAACGCTATGGTTTGTCTAAGGAGAAGGTGAGGAAAAGATAGAGTAAATCAAAACCAAAAGCCAACCATCTGGATGCCTGGGTTTGCATCCGTGCATTTTCTCTGCTAGGAAGCAGGATAAGCTCAACGTAACAGTTTTCAAAGTTTACTGAAACATGATACAAATATTCTCTAATATTTTGGCTCATGTTTTCTCTTTCTGAATTTTTGGGAGGAAAAGGAAAGAGGAGAAGCAACACAATCTAACACATCCTTTCCAGTGCTATAATTTAGGTTTCTGGGGGCTAGAAAGAATTACATGCAGTTGCCCGTCAAGCAATCAATCTGTTCAGCTGTAAAAGAGGTAAAAAGGTTTTTCACATTTAGTAAATGCTTTGGAATATCACCCCCACAGCGGACAAAAAAGTACTTGAATATTTTTGCTGTTTTTGTTCTTTTATTATAAAATGTATATGCAAGAATGGAAATTAATTTGATTCTCCAGTTGCTCCACTGAAATGCACAGTGATTTTTAATTCAAACCGTATTATAGGCATTTCAAAAGGAATTTTTGAAAAGTAACTGTGTGTGTATGTGTGTGTGTTGGGGGGGTGTATGTGTCATGTGAAAGTTTCTAATCCAGAGTACTAAAGAGTCCTTCCTTGAAAGGAAGTCCTTTGCTCATATAGATCAGGGAAATACAAGCACCTTACTTTACCAGCTTTTGGAGACTGACTGCCAGAGTGCATCCGAAGGAATGCATAGATCTGAGTGTTTAATCCCATGCTGCTCAGTTTGTTTGACTACAGCACTCTCTGATGCCAATATTATAGGACACGAACACCGTTAAGAAAGACTCTTTAGGGAGCACTATGTAAAGATAAAGCTTGGGGCGCCTGGCTGTCTCAGCTGGAAGAGCATGCGACCCTTGATCTCGGGGTTCTGAGTTCAAGCCCCACATTGGGTATAGAGATTACTTAAATAAATAAAAAAAGAAAAGAAAAAGCCTGAAAGAATGAGATGATATTTTACTCTGTGCCCTTCCCAGATAAGAAGGTTGTTAGTTTGTTTTGTGACAGGGCTCACGGTGAATTCTTTACTGAACTCAGGATGCCTAGAAGAGAGAGCAATGGCAAACACAGGGACAGTCACTAACACAGACATTGTGCTCACTTTCTCTCATAGTTCAGCTTTTAAGGCCCTAGTCATTCTGTCTCACCATTTATAATGATAATTTTTCAAAGCACAATTTTCAGTTCCAGCCCTTGCCTGCCTTTGCTTGATTAGTAGTTAAATTATTTCAGTCATTGGCTATCAACCCTCTGAATTCAGATTTTGTTTCTTTCCCTAGTGCCTAAGGTCAGTTAACAATTGCCAGGTATGGGGCGCCTGGGTGGCTCAGTGGGTTAAACCTCTGCCTTCAGCTCAGGTCTTGATCTCAGGGTCCTGGGATTGAGCCCCGCATTGGGCTCTCTGCTCAGCAGGGAGCCTGCTTCCCCCTGTCTCTCTGCCTGCCTCTCTACTTGTGATTTCTGTCAAATAAATAAATAAAATCTTTTTAAAAAATTTCCAGGTAGATACAAATCTTGTTAAGAGTACATGTTAAAAAACAAACCCACCATACTTTAGACTTATTTTTTTTTTAAGATTTTATTTATTCATTGGAGAGAGAGAGAGCACGAGCAGGGGGTAGAGGGAGAGGGAGTCCAACTTAGGGCTCGATACCAGGACCTGGAGATCATGACCTGAGCGCTTCCCCCATACATCCGACTTCTAATCTTCACTCTCTTTTATTCTCTCCTCTCCCTCTGTGATCACTGGTGATCAGAAACCTCTCTGCTATGGGCCTGTCCAGTTTTTATGTAATGACTGCATCTTAATATTGTTAGAAGTACTAATCTTTTTTAAAAATATTTCCTGGTGCAGTGTGCCTGAGGTTACTTCTGTGACCTTGGAGGTGGGTCATATAGTAGGATTGAGAAGATGTTTAGCCCATAATTCTAGGGAACCTGGGGAAGGAGGACTGTCTCTTTGTGGTTGCTTCCCAAGATAACAACAGAGGAACCAGTAGAGCATGGCCTGGCTGTGGCAACAAGGGTCAGGCATGGGAGAAGCAGTTGAGAATCAACTGGGCCCAGGGTGAGTGCATTTTGGAGCTCATAGTGGATGTGAGCCCCTCCAGGACCCTGCCAGTGATCTCAATACACTTCAGAGAAGTCAGGCTGAAGTAGATTTATTTCCTGAAGCTTACAAAGAGAAACAGCCAGCAAAGACGGGAAAAGGTTTAAACCAAGAGATGCAAGGGAGTTAGGTTGGGAATTCATTGATATGATACAGGTCCTGAATTCTCATAAGTGATAGAACTGGGAGTTTGAGCCAAGTTTACCTAGGGCTCCAAGGTGCAGTGAAACCCCCCCACAGTATCCAAGTTACAGATCATTTAAATTCTCAGTTTATAAAATAAAAACATTATAAAAACCTGTATCAAGGGGCGCCTGGGTGGCTCAGTGGGTTAAGCCGCTGCCTTCGGCTCAGGTCATGATCTCAGGGTCCTGGGATCGAGTCCCGCATCGGGCTCTCTGCTCAGCAGGGAGCCTGCTTCCCTCTCTCTCTCTCTCTCTCTCTCTCTGGCTGCCTCTCCGTCTACTTGTGATTTCTCTCTGTCAAATTAATAAATAAAATCTTTAAAAAAAAAAACAAAAACCTGTATCAAAAAACCTGTGTGGCTTAGTTGTCTGACTCTTAATCTGAGCTTAGGTGGTGATCTCAGGGCGGGTTGTGAGTTCAAGACCCGCGTTGTATTCTACACTGTTGTATAGAGCCTACTTTAAAAAAAAAAAAAAAGAGAGAGAGAGAGAAAGAGAGAGAGTCAGAGAACATAGCTTTTTTTTCTGGCATGAAATGACAAAAGTTATAAAGGTGTTTGAGTGCTTTTGCCAAAAGTAAGCAGTGGGTGCTTGGATAAAGTATCTTAGCGGCAGGTTGGAATGTACCTCTGGAGTTGTATCTACTCACCTTTGTAAGAATGAATGGAAAGGTGCTAATTGTCTATGTCTGTTTGGAAAAGGTTTAGTAGGAGAGAGAGACCTTTGTGATGCCATATCAGACTCATTCATGCCAGTGGTTACTGTCAGTGGCAAAAATGCATGGAATTTACTCAGAATTCCTGGTTTCTTTTCTCCTTACGTTAACCCTCCTTTAAGTATTTGGATTATCCTGCTAAGAGTGGGATAAAAACCAGGCAGCTGGTGTTACAGCCCTGTATTAATGGAGAATGCGTTCATACTTGTCATTTGCACATGGCAGAAGTAATTAGGAGGCCTGTGGGAACCTCTTTTGTTCCTTTAATATATTTGTACCCAAGGAAACTGGAGAAAACCCAATTCTGGTTGGATCTTGAATACCTTTTCTCCTTTCATAAAGTAATGGTGGTTAAAAAAAATGCATATATATAATATCCTGTGGCTGGGGCTCTATTTGAAAAGAAAAAGAATATAGATGTTTATGTCAAGAGTAAAATGAAAAACAGCCCAAGAAAAGTTTGAGAGGATTTACTTTATTTTTAAGATTCGAATGCTTTTTGTTTCTCCTCCATATTGAGAAACGTGGATAAATGTTATTTAATTACATATGTAGGAATATGTAATTAAATAAATTTCTACATATGTAGAAATATGTAATTAAATAACTTTTTGAAAATTTGTTTTTGGGTACGCAAATGCCACCTTATTTGTGGATGCTCTTGCTAAAATTTTAGTTCAAGTCTAGTCCTTCCTGGCTACCACTTCTTGTCGGTCATAATAATAAGTAGGTCCTGGCCCATGTGGTGCTTTAGTTGTTGGAAGGGACCGGAAGGTGGGATGCAGATACTGAGGTGGGTGGTGGCAGGGGGGAGGGGACAGCCGGTCCTTAAAAGCGCTTTATCTTAATCATTTATCGGGATACAATGTAATCACAAGCAAAGTTATTTTAAAGGAAAATGACCTGTGCATCATATTTTTAGGTAATCCAGTGACCTTAAAAACATGAACCTATTCTCTAAGAAACTCTAATAGTGGTTGCCTCTGGGGAAGGGGATTAGGAACACTGGTGGGAGAGAGATTTTAGTTATCAGCGTGTGTCCATTTTGTTAACTTGTGGCATTTGTACCATGTATATATACTATATACTAAAAGAACAAAAGTAAAAGGGAAAAACCCCTCCACTCTAAGCATTCCCATCTCCTGGTGGGATGCTTGCTTTCCCACCCTCACCCCAGAGATCTTCTGTGATTTCCTGTGTTCCCTCTTCCCCCATTTCTTTTGCTTTTGAGGAAAACCTTTTCTGAATTCATTAACTTCTCTCCCTTATCTCTAATTTTGTAATTCCTACCCCTTTCATGAGTCACTGAAGATTTCTTACCGTGAAAGGCAGTCACCTCCTTTCAAACCCCGTTTGACCTTTCCGGGTCACTTGAGACTTGTGCTCTTTTCCCAGCCTCTTTGACATCATTGCCTCCTGGTCCCTTCTGACCCCTCTCCCTGCATCTTCACAAGCATCCTGGCTGTGATTTTTATCTTCACGTACTTCATTCTGTCTCCCTAAACAGTCTCTTTTTGCTCTCGGGTGAAATCATCCGTGTCAGCAGGAATGGCCTGTCCCTTCACCCCAGCGTCTGCATGTTTCCTGCCCCCTTGGGGTCTTTAGTTCCCCATTCCATGGGCACCTCAAAATCCAAATCTCCTGAACGTGCTGTCCATTGCCTTGCTGTCCAAATCCCCAACTTCTTCCACTTGCTATCTTTTATTAGGTAGCATTCCCAAGACAGAAACCTGGGAGTTGTCTGATGTTCTTTGCTCCACTTCACAAGGTTTTGGAGTTACAGGTGGCCTTGCTGTAACACGCATAGATTGGCTCCATTGTCCTCATATGCTTTCATCTTACAAATAAACCTCTAGGGGCACCTGGGTGGCTCAGTGGGTTAAGCCGCTGCCTTCGGCTCAGGTCATGATCTCGGGGTCCTGGGATCGAGTCCCGCATCGGGCTCCCTGCTGAGCGGGGAGCCTGCTTCCTCCTCTCTCTCTCTCTGCCTGCCTCTCTGCCTACTTGTGATC
>NC_081568.1:132496579-132581885 GCF_022355385.1 Mustela nigripes | reverse complement strand
AAAAAAAAAAAACAAATAAACCTCTAAACTGGGCAGCCTCATTCCAGATGGACTTGGAAGAAATTTCATGCATATAAATATTCTGCCCTTATTAAAAGGTGGGGAGGATCCTTTCAGTGACTCCTCTGCCTTGCCAGTTTTGTGTTTAGACATCCATAGAAACCTCATTCCAGGGACATTTCTGCCTTTGAGACTTGAGTTTGCTCATATTGTCTTAGATAAAAACCAGTAACAGACCTTCACAGGACTTGTGGATTATTATTTAGTACTTCTATTATATTTTGCTTGGTTTGCTATTCAGTCACTTAAAAAAATAAAGAGTATCTTCGGCCCAATTAGAATGACTTCTTATCTATTAAATGTAGGTAAGTAACCATGGAATTAAAATAATAGTTGAAATTTAATTATACCTGTTGTGTACTTTACATCTGTCATAGCATGTATTTTTTTTTCTTTTATTTATTTATTTATTTATTTATTTATTTGGTCATGTCATTTAATTCTCCCAGTAACTGGGTGCAGAATGCAGAAGCTCTGAGACATGATTTGGACATGCTTAGATGTCCAAATCACTATTGTGGTCACTCCTCAGAGGGGCCCCTCTTGAGATTCTTTATGTATCAATTTAAATGGGGCCTGTATAGTCCTTAAAAATAATCCATCAAAGGGGCACCTGGGTAGCTCAGTGGGTTAAAGCCTCTGCCTTCAGCTCAGGTCATGGTCCCAGGGTCCTGGGATCGAGTCCCGCATCGGGCTCTCTGCTCTGCGGGGAGCCTGCTCCTTTCTCTTTTCTGCCTGCCTCTCTGCCTACTTACGATCTCTGTCTGACAAATAAATAAATAAAATCTTTTAAAAAAATAATCCAGCTAAGAACTGGATTTATGGGCATTTCCTTTTTATCGGTGGTGTCCTGTTTGGGTGCCCATTTATGATGGAAATGGTTACAGTCCTTCCATGCCATGCCCCTGATCATCCATGGTTGTGTGGTGACAAAGGTGATGCCACTAAGATTTACATGGAACTTACATTTCGTAATTTTAATTAGTAAAGGTGGTTTTAAGGCAACACTCCAAAAATTGTTACCGGGAGATAATTGGTTTTTGTTTTATGTGTTAATAATGTCTCTCTGCTTACTTGAATTTTTGGTAACTAGAAGGTGGCTGTCACACAAAGAACATTATGGTCAGTAATTTATATTTCTCTCTCTCTTTTCTCTTAGTGCAATGAAACCTCATTCTTTTTTGAAGCTCGAAGTAAGACAGCTTGCAAGCATCTTTGGAAGTGTAGTGTAGAACATCATACATTTTTTAGGTATGTTAATATGAAAGTTTTATGCATTGTTTTAATAAATGAAAATTGATTTGTTTTTATAACAAGAGTTCTTTTCTGTCCACTGTAGAAATTTAGAAGTGTTTCTCCTCTATTAATTTTTTTCAGCCACCTAATCACCTAATTTTCTGGATCATATTAATACGTGTACACACACACACACACACACACACACACACATATCACAGATACCTTCTTTTCTCCTACTACAAGAAAGGGTCAAGGATGTTTATATATAAAGAGTGCAGCTTTGGTAATGGAAATTAAATGTTCTGTGGCTATTCTAAATTTGAAATGCCTCTTAGCCATCTAAGTAGAGGTGTGGAGTAGGCAGTTGGGTGTATAGGCCTCTTGGGAAAACCAAGGCTTGTCTTGGTAATTACTAGGTAATTAAGGCAAAGGGACTGGGTGAAGTCATCTGTGGCAAAAGTGAGGAAAGAGAAGCGGATAGCCAAGGATCCTCCCAGCATTTAGAGGGCAGTGAGAGCCAACGAGGGAGTGTAAAGAGGAGTAACCAGGAGTGTGTATGGGAAAATGGGAACTAGGGAGGAAAATGTCCTGGTGAAAAAGAAATTGGCAACTGTGTCGCATGCTCCTTGGAGGTCAAGTAAGATGAGGGTAAAGAGTAGACCATTGGATTGTGGCAATACTTTTGTTTCAATCCTTATGGTGTAAAGATAAAAACCACATCCTATCAGGTAATATATTAATGCTTTATTTTTTGCTTCTAAATTTCAAGCTAGATTCATTCTTCCCCTAATTCCTATTTGGTGTGCATGGAGCACTTCTCCCAAATAGTATGACATTGAAGAAGTATTCTTATACAGTGACCAGTGTCCTTTATAGAGTTTATATTAGGTGAAGGATGTGGCCCAGCAGGTCTGAGACATCACCTCTAAGCCAGTGGGGCCTGGGCCAATGAGCGCCACATGGAAGGTTCTGTTAAAGGTAGCCTGGGATGGGAAGTCCCGAAATAAAAGGAAAAGTGAAACACTGTATCAGATTTACCATGAAAAACCATGGCATGGGTAAATCAACATAGTGACAAAATTCTTAACTAGAGAAATTAAGCTGACCTATGTAAAACCCTAGAGAATAGTTGTATTTCAAATATTAGTTTAAAATAACTGATTATTATTTCCTGTCGACATATAGAATAAATAAAATATTTCGACGAGCTGTGAATAAGTGTTGCACTCTGTATTCTCCATAGCTTTTGCTCAAGTGTTGTATAAATACCTGTATTTATGAATTCTTATATAATTTTCTTTTAAAAATTTATTAGAATGCCAGAAAATGAATCAAATTCATTGTCAAGAAAACTCAGCAAGTTTGGATCCATGAGTTATAAGCACCGGTATAGGTAAATGGCATTTTTCCTTGGGGAAGGGTGTGTGTGTATGAATAAATAAATATTGAGTTCAGTTGTCCACATACATGCACATTAAAGTTTATGACTTAAATCTTTTTTCTTTTTCTACAGTGCTCATGAATTTCAAGTGTAACAGTTTATTAAAACTTTCTTGACAGGGGCACCTGGTTGGTGCGTCACTTAGGCATCCTAACTTGATTTTGGCTCGGGTCATGATCTCAGGGTCATGAGATTGAGCCCCTCTTTGGGCTCCACGCTGGGTGTGGAACCTGCTTGGGATTCTGTTTCTCCCTCTTCCTCTGCCCCTTCCCCACTCTCCTCTCTCTCTCTGTCTGCCCTATGTCTAGAAAACAAAAAAATTTGACAAAATCAGCCTTTCAGGTTTAAGTTAGGGCTTTTAGAATGTGGTAAAGTTTATTATCTTCAGACATACATTTTGATACAATTATTACTTCATTTCTAATTATGTTTTTTTTTTTTAAATTTTATTTATTTCTTTGACAGAGACAGATCACAAGTAGGCAGAGAGGCAGGCAGAGAGAGGAGGAAGCAGGCTCCCTGCTGAGCAGAGAGCCCGATGCGGGACTCGATCCCAGGACCCTGAGATCATGACCTGAGCCGAAGGCAGAGGCTTTAACCCACTGAGCCACCCAGGCGCCCATCTAATTATGTTTTGATTATGAAACAAAGTAGATATTCTGAATTGGAGCTGAATGGTGTTCTTCGAACATTGACTTGATCCCCTGTTGTAACACAATGTATACTTTATATTGTGGATCAAATCATGTTTCCTGCTGCATAAAGCCTACATGTAGTAATGCTGTAATTATATCTAAACTTGACTGAGCAGTTACTAAGTGCCATGTATGGTGGTAAATGTTTTTCATTTATTGATTCACTGAATCATTGCAGTCTTCTTAACGTTATCCTCCTTAATAGGTGAGGAAACTAAGATTCAGAGATGTTGAGTCACTCTTCAAGGTAACACAGCCAGGAAGAAGGAAATGGGGGGTGGTCCCCTTCCTGGCAGTCTAACTTAAAAGGCCTTGCTTTTGGCCATTAGGCAAACGTGAACATGTTGCAGGAAAAGGCTGATTGAGTCTAATACCAGCATTAAAAATGGGAACCTTTGATGTTGTAAAAAAGAACTTGTGTTTCAATTCAATCTGTTAGAGGCCTTGCAAGCCAAGGTATTAGGTGCCCAGAGATAGAAAGAATCTGGTCTAACCACTTCGGTATAAATAAAGCTACAGCATTATTCAGGGAGTGAAAAGCAGGTCCCGGGCCCTGTAAAACTCAGGTAGGGTGTAGGAGTGCCACTCAAGAAGTAGGACACTGTTCTGTCACTTCCACTGGAGACATCGCTAAATGAAATGCTTACCTTGGAGACTTAAAAAATAAAGCCAAGTCAGGTGTTGGTAGGACAGTGATATGCCAAACTTTAACTCCTCTTTTTTAAACCCACTTTTTTGGGTCCTGAATTTGAAATGAGAGAGTGTCAATAAAAGAGAGATTAATAATAAATGCTTAGTGCATTAATGGTCACATATTATTCACTTCGGTACTTGCTCATTTGATGATTTAAAACTTAACTATTATTGGGGCACCTGAGTGGCTCAGTGGGTTGAGCATCTACCTTCGGCTCAGGTCATGATCTCAGCCCACATCGGGCTCTCTGCTCAGTGGGGAGCCTGCTTCCCCCCTCTCTCTGCCTGCTTCTCTGCCTACTTGTGTCTGTCAAATAAATAAATAAATAAATAAATACTTTAAAAAAGAACTTTATTATTGTATTATAGATGTTCTTGGTATTTGTATGAAACTGTTCATCGATACTTAAAAATTTAACCTTTGGGTCATTAAGGTTCTTTCCTAGTTAGTGCTATAATTAACAAGGAATTTAAGGAAAGAATATTTACTTTTATACTGAGAAGAGCTGATAGTATTTGGGCTGTTTTTCCAGTTGGGGCATAAAACATTTTTGGGGTTATCAGGAGAATGTGTAAATCTATTTCCCTGTCACTGAAATGAAGCTAGTGAAAAGGCATCTGTCAGTGTTCATGCTATTAAAATTGTAATTATGCTGTTTAACATATGCTGTAGTTGGTTTCCACAAATTTACCCATACCTGATTTCTCAAATTTATTGAAATGCAAATGTTGTGGCTACTGGGAATTATTATTAGCAGGTTATTGGATTTTGCATATTAAATATCATTTCTTCCGAGAAAGTAATTAAAGGTAACCTTTGCAGAATTGGAAGCTCTGCTAAATCTGTTCTAATTTTGTGGATGGTATTAACTCCCCAGTAAGTCTTAATGAAACCCAAATCTCCGTGTCTGTGTAGGAAGCATTAACATTATACCATCCCTGAAGAAAGATGTTTCAGCCCCACTGCCCAGAGCTAGGCTCACACAGAGATGGGTTTCTTGACTGCTGGGTGGTCACCAGCCCGTTTACCATTAATTGTCTAAAGAGGAAAAGCAACCAGCCTTTAACAAACATCATATGGTTACTCCTTTCTTGAAACACTCTAGAGAAACCGTGGAATAAAAGCAGAGTTCTGGAAACATGGGCAGCCCCCTCCTGTACCCAGCAGGCCTTCAGAGCATGGGGGATAAAGAACAGCATGACAAGTGATTGTGGTGTGTGAATGTGGGTGTCTGCGTGTTCTGTGAGTATAATTGTGTCTGTGTTTACAGTGGTGCGTGCGTGATGGAAGAAGACCCGAGTTCTACTCTTTATACTCTTTCCTGCATCTTGGGGCTTACAGAATACCAAGAAGATTCCAACATCCTTTAGAAATAGGAATTATTAAGAAGGAAAAAATTCAATGTTTTTAGTGATCTGTGACTGCCAGTCCTTTCAAAAATTCAAGGTTTGTGGGTAAACTGAGCTGAAATCAGAAATCTAATTCTTTTGTTGTTGTTTTATTATCAGATAGGAATAATTTGAAATAAGTTCTGATTAAATATTTTGTTATACACTGAGAGCTCTTTCTTTGAGCCCCTCAAAAACTGACTTTGCCTTCACCTGTTAAGTCGTAGGTGACTCCTGGTTAGAATGAAGGAATGAGGTGTATAGAATTTATACTCCAGAAATGAGAATTAGGCATGAGAAATCCCCCTGGGGACCCAGCTGACCTTCTTATAGGACTGAAATCACATGAACTTCCCACATTTCTTTAAGTGTGGGGGAGACCATGCTCTCACGAGGACCTCTTTTGTGTCAGGTGCTTTAAATGTGTTGCTTTATTTAATCTGTTCAGTGACCTGCCATGGGAGGTGTCATATCCTCATTTATACAGATGAGAAATTTGAGCACCCCCCCCCCCCAAATAAAGTAACTGAACTGAAGACCTTGAACTAATAAGTGGCAAAGCTGGGATTTGAGCCCAGATGTCTTTACACTTGTTCCCTCTCCCTTACCCCATGGATTGCCAGTTTTGCCCTCCCCAGCAGAGTGTGTGGGCCAACATGGAAGGAGGCAGGGAAGTGGGTGATTATGGGGGAAGCAAAACTATTTCCTGTCACTACGGAGAGCCACTAGACAGGTATAGGAACTCTAACACTTTACATTGTAAATCTCTATTTTCATCCCATACTTTTTGCTACAAGAAAATAGTAAGAATACTGTCCATGAATATTTCTGCTCAGAAAGAGACTGCTAAGGGGCACCTGGGTGGCTCAGTGGGTTAAGCCGCTGCCTTCGGCTCAGGTCCTGGGATCGAGTCCCGCATCGGGCTCTCTGCTCAGCAGGGAGCCTGCTTCCTCCTCTCTCTCTCTGCCTGCCTCTCTGCCTACTTGTGATCTCTCTCTCTGTCGGATAAATAAATAAAATCTTAAAAAAAAAAAAAAAAAGAGACTGCTAAGTAGAAATATATTTTCAATGAGGAAAATGAGAATCCAAGAGATTTTAAAAAGAATCTGTTGAAGACCACACAGTGGTAACAGAGCTCTGATTTAAGCGGGCCTTGTCACCTCAAACCAGACGGCTCCATGTTCTGCCCTTTCTTCTGTGCCACCAGGCTGGGTGACAGCCGTCTGGAGGTCAGAAGACGGACTGTGGTCTGGAGCCCTGTACAGGCTGGGGCAGATCAGTTTATGTTTCTGGACCACAGTTTTATTAATCTTGTAATAGGATTTTCTTATTTCTCCTCTTTTCCTGAGAGAGAAACCATGAGGAAAAATTGAATGATAAAGTAAAATCTCATTATAAAATGCCACCGTGGCCCACATATTGGTTTATATTTTTTGGACAAATATTTCTTCCTCTCTGCAGTGAGGTACACAGTACCCAAGTCTTTCTGATAACAGAGAAAGTCTGTTGTAAGTGGCTCTTATCTTTATACCTCAAACCATTTATAATAATGGAATTCTGCTCTTTATGTGGATTTCTTTCTTTCTTTCTTTTAGTTTTTCAGGAGAGAGATGTTGCTACTTGTGTTACCTTATGGGCTACCTTTAAAAAAAAATTTTTTTTTTTAGTGAAAGAAAATCTGTCATAGGTTTTCTCCTCTCCCTTCTGCCTGGTTTCTGTAAACTACTGAACATAAAGCACATTCACAGATAGAACCTGCCATTTAAATTCCCGTGGTAGCTCATACCAAGTGGTGTCCCCAATTAGCCTGATGAGGAGTCCCTTTTATGAGTATTTCAAGCATCTTTTTATTTCTAGTAAAGGTAATTGGGGTAGTCACTAGGGGAGACTTTCACAGAAGCACATAGGAATTTTGCTTTCTGAGTCTCCTTTCTTTTGGGGAGAGAGTCAGTAATAATTATCCTGTAAATGTAGGAAGAATAAGATTTGAGCCATTAAAAGTCTGTTTTCCTCCCATACGTGGCTCTTTTTGTGATGAATCAAACTAAACATCCAGAAATGTATTTTTCCTGTACCTGAATGATATTATCCCCTGAAAGTCAGGATCACTCATTGGCTCAAATTCAGCAGCTGTGGAATAATTTTTCAGTAAGATGAATGTTCACTGAAATCCAGCAAGCAGAATTGCACAATTGCTCGGGAAGATTACTTGAAGATTAGTCCATTCCCAAGGAGAACTCACCTCCTTGCGTCCTCTGACTCTTTAGAGAAGCAGCACTTTGCATGGGCTTTGGGCTAGCTCTGAATCTTCCTGGGCACTTGATCTGGTGCAAGTGAGGAGAGCATAATACATGGTGGATTATGCCACAGCAGGGTTCGGGTAAAAATCATACCAAGTGGTCCTGTGGGGGAAGGGATGCTTTACAACTTGCTGTGTAAGTACAACCCAGAGACGTACTGATTCACACAGATTCATTGCTGTTGTTTACTTTAGCCCACTGTAATTTATTATTTAGAGCTAGAAGACCATGAGCATCCCCTATTTATAGCTCATCATTCTGCTTAAGTCTAAACCTAACTCCTTTAATAAATTTCTCCGTTTCTCCCTCTGAAAGATCATCCTTCTATCTAACCTAAGACTCTCCTATTAGCCCTTGGTTAACATTACAGTGAGAACCAGTTGAAAACGTGTATATACTCGGGGCCTGCGTGAGTCTGTCCTTTTTTCCCTCTCCAGACACTGTAGATATTCGAGTGAGCCAGTGCTTAATTTTGTGGCTGTGTGGTTTTATCTGTGCTAACCAAAATGTTGCATTTCCAAGTGGCAGGACAGCTCTGCAAATGAGTCGAGATCTTTCTATTCAGCTTCCTCGGCCAGATCAGAATGTGGCAAGAAGTCGAAGCAAGACGTACCCAAAGAGAATAGCACAAACACAGCCAACTGGTAAGTCACTGAAGTAACTTTGCATTTCCTTTTAGGGTGGTGGTGTGAGATGTGTGCGGGTGGGCATAGCCGTGTAGTTTCCTTTTGTTAATGGTAGAATGTTTCATGTGGCCCTGAAAATGTCCCAGCAATTAGAAATTACTAATAAGTAGACCAGTAGCCTGAATCACCACAACTTGCTTGATGATTATATTTTCTTTTTGAAGAGATTAAATAAAATCCCAACTGAGTAATCTCTTGGCTTGATGTATCTGAGATTAGAACTGAAACTCTTAGCAAACGTTCTTTAAATAAAAAATAAATAAATAAATAAAAGGGAACACTATTGACGTAACTTAATCTGTACGGAATTCAGTGGACTTTTTGTAATTGTTGGTCTTTTGTTGTGAAATATATGGGCAGGAAAGTGATCACAGTGTACATACATACATGAATATATATGTACACTTGCACATACACACAGAAAATTTAATATAGCCTGTAGCCCCAAAGTCTCCCTCCCCAGCCAGAGACAATCCCCATCTGACTTTGTAATTATTTCCTTATTTTTTGTTATAATTTTAATACTGTGTATCCTTCCCTGAAAAAACAAGTTTATTTTCCCTATCTGTAACATTATGTGAATGAATCATGATGTGTATTGTTTCTGTTTTGCGTCTGTCACTGCTGTATGCCCTGTGTACTAAAGTGCATTCATTTTTCTTGCTGTGTTATATATTATATATATGTGTTATATATATATATATATATTCTGTGTTATGATCATTTCTTTATCCATTCTACTATTGATGGGCATCTGGGTTACTCGGATTTTTTTTTAAAGATTTTATTTATTTATGTGACACAGAGAGATCACAAGTAGGCAGAGAGGCAGGCAGAGAGTGGGGGGAAGCAGGCTCCCTGCTGAGCAGAGAGCCCGATGCGGGGCTCAATCCCAGGACCTCAAGACCATGACCTGAGCCAAAGGCAGAGGCTTTAACCCACTGAGCAACCCAAGCGCCTCTGGATATTTTGTTTTAAATGAAGACTACTTCTGTAATAAAACCACCTAATCAGTTTTAAACCATGTTGAATGTTTAGAACTCACAGAATTATACTGTAAAGTGACATTACACATTACTGAGTTTGATTTACTTTTAGGTCACCCTTGTCTAATACATTCCATGGACTTTTTAAAAGATTTTATTTATTTATGAGAAAGAGAGAATGCGCACCCTGGAGGGCAGTAGGGGGGTGTGGATTAAAGGAAGAGGGAATAGCAGATTCCACGCTGAGTATGGGGACTGACGTGGGGCTCGATCTCACTACCCTGAGATCATGACCTGAGCTGAGACCAAGAGACAGTTAACTGACTGTGCCACCCAGGCACCCCTGGACTTTCCTCATATACTGTCTCACTTGAGCCCACAATAACCCTGTGAGATAGGGCAAGGCAGAGAATATGTTCTTATTTTACAGATAATGAAGGCGTGATTCTGGCTGCAGGATGTGGGCAGGACTGCGATAAAAACCTAGCTCTCCTGGTTTTTGTTTTTACCATATTGTGAGAAATGAGTGGAATTTTTACTAACAGTAATCTCTGTCTGAACATTGCATGGCAATTGACATAGCATTGTGACATCCATTGCTTCATTTAATCCTTATGCCAAGTCCGTGATGAAAGTGTTTTGCTCTGTAGCTCCTGACTGAGAATGTCACCTGACTTACTGTTCCAAAGTTAAATTAGATCTGACTATAGGTCCCTCCCTCTCACTGAGCTGGGAAGAAATTAAATTCTTTTGCAGTGGCAAAAATAAGACATGATTTGCACTTGGTTACTTTGTCACATGAGTATTATCATTATCTCTGTTTGGCTGGTGAGGAAACTAAGATTTAAAAAGATAATTTGTCCAAGATTATATAATAAATAGGTGGCTTAGGATGAAAATTCTAGCCTGAATAGTTAATGTCTTTATCTTAAATTTTTTGTATTTATCTTTGTACATGAATCTTAAATCCCATTTGGATCAAATGTGGTGTAATTAATAATCGAACTTTCAGATCCTATGCTGTGTCTGAATTGCCATGCCTCATGAAATTATCCAGACCATCTTCAAATCAATATTTCATCCTATTCGAGATGGGGGATTCACACTTTCTTTTTATACAAACCTCAGGTAGCTCCTTTTCTTCTAAAAAGAAGAATACTGCTCTAATACTGTCTTTATGTATAGGTGTGTGGCTCTCCTTGGATGCCCAAATTCCAGTAGCTGATTAATTTAGGAACAGGAATTTATGATTTTGTTTCTCTCTCTCTCTCTTTTTAAAAATAGACTTATTTATTTATTTGAGAGAGTGATAGAGTGAGCACAGGCAGGAGGGGTAAAGTGAGAGGGAGAGAGAGTCTGAAGCTGACTCCATGCTGAGTCCAGAGCCTGACCCCAGAGCTCCATCTCAGGACCCTGAGATCATAACCAGAGCTGAAATCAAGAGTCAGCATTTAACCCACTGTGCCACCTAGGTACCCATGTTTTGTTTCGTTTTAAAATTTTTAAAGATTATTTATTTATTTATTTGATAGCGAAATCACAAGTAGGTGGAGAAGCAGACAGGGGTGGAGAGGGGACAGGCTCTCCACTGAGCAGAGAGCCTGATGCGAGGCTCCACCCCAGGACCCTGAGATCATGATCTGAGCCGAAGGCAGAGGCTTTAACCCACTGAGCCACCCAGGCACCCCCTGGGGACCCATGTTTTTGTTTTTCTCTTAGGCAGAGAACAACCCACGAGGATGGTATTGAACCCAAATATCCCCCCACTCCCCACTCATCTTGTGTTGAGTCTCTCTTCCATAGGGAATGAGGGTGTGGTGAATGTACCACCCAAGTTTCTCAAGGACATCCTCTCAGCATCTGGGAAATCTTTTTAAAATGCAGCACATCATGGGGTGCTGGGGTGGCTCCGTGTGTTAAGTCTCTGACTCTTGATTTCAGCTGGGGTCTTGATCTCAGGGTTGTGAGTTCAAGCCCCACATTGGGCTCCACACTGGGCATGGAGTTTACTTTAAAAAAAAAAAGTGCAGCACATTATATATTTATTATCATAAAAGCTGGCTGGCTCAATTGGTAGAGCGTGCATCTCTTGATCTCAGGTTCCTGCGTTCAAGCCCCATGTTAGGTGTAGAATTTACATAAAAATACATGTATACATACATACATGCTTGTTTTAAGAAAAGTTAGGAAACTTAGAACCTTTCATCTCAGAAGAAAAAAAATCTTTCATCTTCAATTCCATTCTTCTAGTACTTAACACTTTATTATATAGCCTTCTAGTTTTTTGTATATCTTTTCTGCAAAAGCGATATAGTAATCTTTTACAATCCACTTTTCTTATTTAATAATATATCATGGATATGTTCTAATAAGTTTTGAAATGTTCTTAGCTCTATTTTATGATCTGTATGCTTTTCCACCACACAGATGTACAGACATGACATAACTTATTCAACCAGTCTTTAGTTCTTGGATGTTTAAGACACTTGAAATTTTGAAGACTATAAATATAACTTGAGTGAATCTCCTTGTGGTGATTGCTTAAAGCATTCATGCTACTTTTTTACATATATATATATATATATATATATATGTATATATATATATATACATATATATATATATATATTTAAGATTTTATTTATTTATTTGACAGAGAGAGATCACAAGTAGGCAGAGAGAGAGGAGGAAGCAGGCTTCCTGCTGAGCAGAGAGCCCAATGTGGGGCTCGATCCCAGGACCCTGGAATCATGACCTGAGCCGAAGGCAGAGGCTTTAACCCACTGAGCCACCCAGGTGCCCCTATTACATATATTTTAAATAAGAGTATATTTTCAACATTTTTAATCTAAAAAGGATTAAACAAAGCTGTGTTTAGAAACTAAGACTTTGCTGTGTACACCTTTCACTTTGATTTTGAATTACTTTTAGCCTGACTTACCAAGCCCAGATTCCACAAAACCCTGATATGTTCTGGGATCCAGAGGCGACCCTCCTTGTGACGGTGTGACTGTCCTGGGTCGGAAGGACCACGTAGCAAATGCCAGTGATGAGGTGTTACAGCTGCTGTCACACACGGGGAGGATGTGGTTGAGGCTGGGATTGATGTTGTTCTGCTTTTTCAAATCTTGTATTTTCTTTTTCCTCTAATTCAAATGTACTCTGCTTCGAGCCTCAATTGAACCCAGCTGGTGGTCTCAACCATGCAGACTCTTAAGGTCATGGTGGGGTTCAGACTCAGACCAGAATATTGGAAGAGGGTCCTCCTCTCTTCACTTACATTAGTCACTGCTGTGCTCCTTGTCACAGCCCGCTGGGCCCCAAGAAGATGGGTGGTTCTTTGTGAAACTGGGCTGCGATGTGTGTGAGAGGAAGGGGACTCCGGTGAGCAGGAACTCTGGTGAGCCTGAGGACCTGCTGTGCTTAGCTTCAAGCCTACCTACAGAGATAGAAGATCGAGATCGGAGATCGCACTGCCAGTCCCCCTTGAAGGTGCCGCTGCCTGGGGGAAGGAGGGGATGTTTGAGGGAGTGGCCTTTAGGTCACTGGGTGGCTGCAGCCCTCTGGCCTCTGTTTCCTTCTCAGCCACTACAGGCAGTCCTTCAGCCCTCCCCTTCCTCCCCCCACACTCCCAGCTCTGGCAGCCTCCTTCCTTAGAAGCTCCCTGTTTCATGGGTTTCATGGGTGGCTGGGCAGGAAAGGAACAATAGCTCTCGTTTTGTTTTGTTTTAATTACTTTTTTTCTGACCCAAGGAAACAAAAATATTACTTTACTAAATGACGTTGCCACAGTTATTTAAATTTTCCTTTAAATATTTTGACAAAGTGGCAACAAGCTGATATTGAGACATAGAAAAAGTTAATTCGATTGTACTGTATTTGGCAAAAATGGGAGTTACAGCTTAAACAAAAGATAGGTTTTTTTTTTTTTAACTCTAAACAGAGCAGCTATTAATGTTCATAGATTAAATTCTGCTGATATTTTCCCTAAAAAAATTTTTTTAGAACTACAGTTTCAGGAGTTCTAGATATAAATTCTCACCTCATTTAACATCTATATATAATAAAAACCAAATTGTGTTAGGAGGCCTTTGTTTTTTGTTAGTTTATAACATTGATAGTGCATGATTTGTTACTGTAGGAGACATTCTTTTATTTCTGAAGTTAAAATAATTCAGTCTAACTTAGCGACTACTCCCCTTAACTTGTGTTTCAGTCGTCTGCAAATTTAAAGTGCCTTTTTTTTTTTTTTTTAAACCTCTCCATCATGAGTAATAAATTCCCTGGTAGCAAAAAAGCCATTGTGTTTAGAGTCCACAAAGATTGGGCCTCCGCACCTCTAGGAGGAAGTGCATTCCAGAGTTAAGAGCCCTGCACCCAGCCTGCCTCTGCCCCACCCCAGGAGGGCAGCACCCGGGCAGGCCGCCAGAGCATTCCTGCGAATCTCCAGGGCTTCAGAGGGAGCTTGGGGGTAAAGCAGGAGGCGAGAGGGCAGGAAGGAGAAGTGCATATTTGTACAGCCCTTTCTCTGACAAGGCCTTGGCAGCTCACATAGGTGGGTTCCTGTCAGAGGAGAATCGGCTCTAAGTAGGCAGTGCGGACAGCATATTTGGCTGTAATCCATAATTAGCTGGAAGAAAAAGTATGGGGTGAAGCCATTTGCAATGGATAAACAATGCTGTGATTGTTAGGTTCTTAACCATACCGCACTGATGAACAGAGAAATAAATAGTTGCAGTGTAGTCTTTGGACAACTGAAAAGCAGGATCTGCCGACATGTTGGCATTCCCACTCAGCCTTTGTGGAAAAGACTGCAGACACACTGCCCCGGGGCTGACAAAAATGACTTCTGAGTGAAGTTGGTTTGTGCTGGTCCGTAAGCAGACAGCTGCTGCTCAAGCCAAGCCCCTTGTTTCTATGCAGGAGAGTGGACCTGGTGTTGCCAAAACTTCTAGTGTTTTGAGGGAAGAATAAAATTTTGCATATTTATGTAAACTTAGCAGAATTTTGAATACTGGCCATTTCATTTTATTTTATTTTTTAAAGATTTTATTTATTTATTTGACAGAGATCACAAGTAGCCAGAGAGGCAGGCAGAGAGAGAGGAGGAAGCAGGTTCCCTGCTGAGCAGAGAGCCTGGTGTGGGGCTTGTTGTGGGGCTCGATGTGGGGCTCGATGTGGGGCTAGATCCCAGGTTGCTAGGATCATGACCTGAGCCGAAGGCAAAGGCTAAACCACTGAGCCACCCAGGTGCCCCTGGCCATTTCATATTAAAAGACAGTCTCTTGTGTGCTAAGGTGGAACCTCCCTGAGGTCCAGATGTGGTGGGAGGGCTGCCTCTTTGGAACCCTGATTGACAGCTGGTGTGAATGGCTGAGCCACCTGCTCCTGGGGTTCACTGTAGGCTTCCCAGCAGGCTACCCAGCATCCCCTGTGAGCATCACTAGATGGGGTTCAGTACTCCATGACTGCTAGCACAAGCATTTTTCTGTTAGTAGGTTAGTTGGCTCCAGCAGGGGCTGATGGTGCCATGCAGCTCTGGACCTCCCACGTGGGGAGCTTACTAGCATCCACTAGTAATCTGAAGCGGATGCAGCCCAGAGCAGGAGACAGAAGAATACTTTGGTAGAGTGAAGATGGTTTCATTTGATGCCATATAGAGCTCTGGGCTGTTGAGAACTAGTCATGTCAGGGCAGTAATGGTCATTCACTGAATACTCCCTGTGATTGGCACATTGTGTGAGATGTGATGTCAGCAGAAGCCCAGCTTGGCTTGTGGTGATCAGAAATATGTGTTAAAAGGCTTTGTAAAGCAGAAAGGCAAGCTGTGTGAGCAGAAACCAATGTCAGACTGGGGCAGGTTGATCTGGTGAGCTGCCTCTGATAAATTCAGGTTTAGCCCCCGTAGCCCATGTCCTAACCATGCAATGTTCTGAAGACATTTAACCTGCCAGAGCCTCAGTTTCTTTGTCTGTCAAATGGGGATATTACCCCCTTGCCTCACAGGTTGTTCAGGGGGTGCTGTCTGAAATGGGCAGAGCATAATGTGGAGCACATGTAGGGCTTGGTATATTTTGAGTTTTTCTCTACAAAACCAAAGGAACTCTCTCTTACACATTGTGGACCAGTCGGGAATCCCCTGGTCAGTCTGAATTGTGTTTACCCTGTAGCATCAGTGTCACATCCAGAGGATAATAAGATTATATGGAGGAGGTGTGTGGCCTTTTGAGGGTGATGGTGGAGAGCAAATGGGGCTTCAGAAGGAAATTGGATACCCTTTATTCTAGAAGGTTTTATATAGACAGGGTGTATGGGAAGTGGGCAGGTCATAGTGCCGTGTGTGTGTGTGTGTGTGTGTGTGTGTGTGTGTGTAGGTTTCTCCTGCCTCGCCTACCTCCAGATCTCTGGGTATTCCAGGGCAGCTGCTGGCAGGCAGTGTTACTAACCCAGGCTTGGGGGATGTCCTGCCAGTTGTGTTCCTCCTCCTCAGAGTAGCCAGATTTCTTCTCTGATTTTTATCCTCTACCCCATGTTGAACACTCTCCAGCCACACTGGGTGATTCCATGGCCATGAATTGGGAACAACAGATTCTTTACAGTGAATTCATAATCCGATGGGATTGTATAATAGTTTTAGAACTCAGATAATCATTCCGTCTTCTGTCTAAAGGTGGTTGGTTTCTCCTATTTGGAGTAATTAGTTGCTAGGCCTACCCACGAGCATTTTTCATGTCAAGCAGACAATGGGAACTGATGACAAAGGGCAAAGAGCAAAGTGCTCAGGAGAGGAAAGGAGAGTTGTTGAATGAGGAATAAATGGAAGCCAGGGCTCTGGATCCAGAATTTTGCAAGTTTAAGTCCCAACCTCAAGACGTTATTAGATCTGCTATTTTACTTACACAATATGAGCAGACCTATTGCCGTGTTTGTCATTACAGAGACTGGAAACTACCTGAATATCCATTAGTAGAGAATTGGCCTAATAAAAGAAAACTTGTGTAACCCACAGAAATACCACGTCCCTTTTACAAGAAATCTGAGGGCATGGTTTGATTCTGTGTTGGTCTAATTCTGCAGTCCTCCATCATCTACCGTGAAAGGCTGGGTTCCCTGAGGAGCTCTGCAGGGAGAGCAATGTTCATGACTGGCAGTCACTGAGCATCACTGTGTGCCTGGCACTATACTAGGCACCCCACAGATAGTATTGCACTCTTTTTTTTTTTTTTTTTTTTGAAGATACTGTGACTCATAATGTGTAGGTGACAAGACAGAGGGGGACTTGTCTAGGGCCCCAGGCCTGGAATTTGAACCCAGGTCATTTTAGAGAGGAAAAGCAAAAAGGTGGTACATTTTTGCTCATATGGAGTGATCTCTGGGACATGGTATAAGCAAGGAAAAAAAGTGGGGGAGGGGACAGCAGCATATACTGTGCTCCCAGTATATAAAAGTACAGAAATCAGAGATGGGGGCCGTACGTACATACATACATACTTGCACAGAGGATACAGGAGAAAGTAGTAACAGTAATGGCTCCAGAAAGGGTTGAAAGTCTGAAAGCCTGGGGATCAGGAATGGGAGACGGGTTTTTTATACATATTCTTTAATAGCATTTGCCTTTTTTTCTTTTCTCTCTCTCTCTCTCTCTCTCTTTTTTTTTTTTAACCATGTTGTACTTTTTAAAAAGTTCTACAGGTAATTGTCGTGATGCATTGAGTTAGCAAAATGATTTCAGATGCTCATTCAGGTCTCTCTAATGGATATGTTTTTGAAAAGCTTAGATGAGGACACATACTATGCTAGGAAACGTGCCTCATAATTTATGGGGAAACTAACGGAACAGTACAAGATTGATCATATGAAATTCAAAATTCAGGATTTCTACTGTGTTGTAACAGATAATGCAACCCCAAACTTCAAGGCACGGGGCATAAGACATTCATATCTGTTCATTTTTTAAAAACACTTTATTTATTTATTTATTTATTCATTCATTCATCCATTTATTTATTTATTTATTTATTTATTTATTTATTTATGTGAGCATGAGAGGAAGAGTAGGATTGGGGTGGAGGCAGACAGAGAATCTCAAACCGACTCTGTATCAAGTGTGTAGCCCAACACGGAGCTCAGTCTCATGACCCTGAGATCATGACCCGAAATGACATCATGAGTCTGATGCTTAACAGAGCCATCTAGGCACCCTCATATCTGTACATTTTAATCCAGAACATTGTATTAGAGGTCATTAAGTCATAGCATGCTTTCTTTCAAAGGAGGAAAACTCAAGGTAGGACCCAGAGTCCTTAGATTAATTATAGGACAGTCACTTTGTACTGGGGGTAAGAAAACTTACGCCCAAAGAGGTAAAATGATTTGTAAGTGCAGCATGTTCTGGAACCTGGAGGGGATCTGCATGAGAGTCACTGAGACTCTTACAAGTGTCTGGAAGAAGATTGTGTCCTGATAGGTCTTTAGGCATTGTGGAGTGTTTGCTTATTCTCTCTGGGTCAGAAGAAGACAGGAAGGGAAGAAATTAGTATACATTTTCATATACAGGAATTCAAACAAGCATTCTATCAAGACTATTATATGGCTAGTTTTGGAGAGGCTCTCTAGAAAATTTAACAGTGTTAATTTTGTTTGAGAGAGCTGTGATTGTGACACTCCTCCTTCAAGGTAACAAATCAGAATTAGATCTTCTACTGAGATAATGATCCAGATCTGTGATTCCTGCTTCCTTTTTTATTTTTTTTAATTAAAAGATTTTATTTATTTGTCAGAGAGAGAGTGAGAGTGGGAGCAAGCAAGCACATAAGCAGGCAGAATGGCAGGCAGAGGCTGGAGAGAGAAGCAGGCTCCCTGCCAACAAGGAGTTTGATGCAGGACTTGATCCCAGAACCCTGGGATCATGACCTGAGCTGAAGGCAGCAGCTTAACCAACTGAGCCACCCAGGCATCCCTCCTGCTTTATTTTTATCCGGACTAGAAGAACTTCTGACAGTCTTAGATTATCTTATTTATTTATTTATTTATTTATTTGACAGAGAGAGAGATCACAAGTAGGCATAGAGGCAGGCAGAGAGGGAGGGGGAGCAGGCTCCTTGCTGAGCAGAGAGCCTGATGCAGGGCTCGATCCCAGGACCCTGGGATCATCACCTGAGCCGAAGGCAGAGGCTTTAACCCACTGAGCCACCCAGGCGCCCCTTAAATGATCTCTTGACTAATTATTTAAGCAGCTAGCTGCCTGGAGAAGTTACGTAGTAAAGTAGGAGGAGATAAAAAGGTACACTGATTCAAGTAAATTTGAATTCCTGGTCTAACTTGGCTGTGACCTGTGACGCGTCATTCAGCATTCTGATCTGTCATCTCATTCTCCATAAAATAAATGAACTGGGTACGTAAACACTAGAGGTCCCTCTTATTCCTTTTTTTAAAAGATTTACTTCTGGAGAGAGGGAGTGAACACTGCACTGGGTTAGGGGCAGAGGGACAGAGAGAAGCCTACTCCCTGCTGGGCATGGAGCCTGACTGGGGGCTGGATCTCACAACCCTGAGATCATGAGTGGAAATTAAGAATTGGACTCTTAACCCACTAAGCCACCCAGGTGCCCTGAGATCCTTCTTCTTGCTAAAAGTCTCTCTTCTTTTCTTTGGCTTCTTTGTCATAGAGTTAAAAGGACCAAACATGAAAAAAGATTTTGGAAAGCTTTCTTCAAAAGTTTTTTAATTTAATCATCATTTCAGAAGACTTAATGGGCTTGTGAAAACTGTATTTCAAGATCACAAAATACATTTTTCTCACTGGAAATATACAGTTTTTTGCACACTTCTATATACAGAAGTATGGTTGGTTCCTCAAAACTTGAGTTCCCAAATGAAATTCTTACTGACAAACTGAATAAAATTAATTGCAGCAAGCTTTGCATTAATATACTTTTTCAAACTATTCTTTTAGTCAGAATTGACCAGATGAATCTGGATTTTACCTCTTTGGTTAACTCATGGTTAGAAATTAGTACTGCCTTGCTGGGTACACAGAGAAAGGGGCCTTTCTGGACAGGTTTTTGCATGGTGTTGTTTCTGTTTGACTTCTGTGTGACTATAACTGAAGTTTTTTTGTCTTTTTGTGAACCTACTTGTTCTGTCAGAAATCAGCAGCGTGAGTTGTTTCCACATTGGCAATTGTTTGTGGTCACAGTTCCCGAGTCCCTGCCTTGATTTTACAAACCATTCAGATGAATTTTTCTGTTTTTTCACCCCTCTTTCTTTATAGGTGGAGGTTCAAGGGTGTCTGTCAACTGCTTGAGATTGTTTTGAGATGGATGTCCTCCTAGGCAGATGGCATCTGAGGGTGTCCCCTGTTTGTTTTACTCTCAGATTCAGGTTTCACAGTGATTTCTCTGTCAGCATCTTCTTCAGACTCTGTTAGAGAGTATCTGGGATTGATTTCTGTCATGTGCTTTCCTTACTTACTGGTATCAATGTGAAAAATGGTTGAGTTCCTAGAGTTTAGGTATTTTGGTTGGTCTAGGGAGAGGAGGTGAAGTGAGGTAAGGTAAAAAAAGGAACTACCTTCACTGTGGAGCAGGTGCCGTGGTTGGCACTTTGAACAATGCACGATGCAAATCTGGGACCAGGAGGCCTTACTCTCTTCTGTCTCCCAGGGTGAGAATGGGGCATCTGAGGAAACTGCCCACTATCTTTCTCCAGAGAAGCTGGGATCGGAGCCCAGATTATGAGTCACTCAGCTGGGGAGAGCCACCTCTTTTGAGTCTACTGTTACAGCCCAGGTTCCAGGCACACCCATAAACAGAGAACTGGGTTCACAGAGAAAGAATAGAGGAGACACACTGTGAGAAACACCAGAGGACCACGCAGCTCTGAGAAGAGAATGAGGGTAGGAGACAGGAGCCATGAATTCCAATCCTTGAGGTCCTGCTGTGTCTTGAAGATGAATCCCTAATTTGAGGTGGTTTCCTTGCACCTGAACAGTGGATAACGTTACTTCTTTTGGTAACCCCATGGGGAAGGTGGGTGGTATTCTCATTTTACCCATGAGGAAACTGAAGCTTAGAAACACAAAGTACTCATTCAAGTTACACAGATCCTAAGAGCAGTGTCCAGATGTGAACCCGGGCGTTTGGTGTATTAAGGCATCTATTTGGAAAGTAAATGGAAAAATAAAAGAGGCGAAAGGCCTCAAATTATTTGAAAATACACATCTCCAGATTTTCCCACTATTGCATGATTTCCTTACTTACTGGATCAACTTGTTTCCACAGATAACTCTGGAGAAGACAGTACGTTCTGCTAATTTATAGAGGAGCAGCAGGTCAGTCTGCTGCTATATCAAGGCATTTTTTCTTTTTAAGGAATTATTTAAGTTCTTTAGGACCTTTTCTTAGCAAAGAGGGGGAAAGGCAGGAACAGTGTTAACTGTGAGAAGGAGCAGGTAGATCACATAGGCAGGTGTATATTTGTTCAAGACTTTTCCTTAGTTGGCCCTCTTTTCTATTCTGCCTTGAAGCTGTTGTTTATTTTCATTCAATAAAAGATTTCTCTTTTATTGAATGTTCTCTAAAAAGTTATTATTTTCACTCTTCCCATGAGTGTTTAGCATTCCACGCATAGCTACCAAGATTAGAAAAGCAAGCAAACCTAAAGGCCTGTGGTATATTAAATATCATAGCTTTAGTGAGTTACCATTATGATACTTTTTTCCACCTTTCCATTTCCTTTCATCAAGAGTTTATTGAGCACCTCTCTGGCATAAGACTTGTGATATTATGATTTAGAGTAAGAAATACATATTTGGTCTTTATTCTCTTTTCTGGTTTCTGGTGCAGCTCCTAAAACCATTGGAATTTCCTAAGTGATAAGAGCACTAAATGTAAAGGAGCATCTTTTGTTATTCATAGCCAGCCCCTTTTAGCCACACCTGAGTTTGTGTGGGTGAGGTGAATTCTGGGAAGTCCCTAAAGATGGAGGCTGGTTGCCAGGGGGAACCAACCATAATTAAGGAGTTGGAATTTTCAGCCCCACCCCATGACTTCTGGGGAGAAGAGCTGTGTTAGAGTTTGAGTGCAATCAGTGATAGTCAACGGTTTCATCAGACATTCCTGCTTATTGAAGCCTCCGGAAACACCCAGAAACACCCAGAGGGTAGGGTTCTGAGGGGTGGGTGAATTCGTAGAGTTGAAGTGAGTGGTGCTTAGGGCCCTTTCTCATACGTTGCCCTTTTGCAGCTTTTCCATTTGGCCATTTTTGAGTTTCATCCTTTTTTAATGAACTGGTGATCAAATAAGTAAGTTGCCTCTCTGAGTTCTGTGAGGAGGGGGCTGTCTTGATGGACTGAGGCGTCAGCCTGTGGGATCTGACATCTCTGGGTAGATAGTGTCAGAATTGAGTTAAATTGAAGGCCACCCAGTCAGTGCCCTCTGAGAATTGAAATGCTTGTAGCTGTTGCATAAAACATGCAGTGGAGACCCTTTTCCACAGAGCACAGAAAAGTGAATAAAACTTGGCCCCTGGACTAGGGAAATTAGTCATAGAAAATAATAAAGTGGTTATTTTATGCTTATTAAAAGCCAAGCACTGTGTTAAGCACTTTATTTATTTATTATTTTTAATTTTTTTACTTTAAGTAGGCTCCACGCCCAATGAGGGGCCTGAACTCAGCAATCCTGAGTTCAAGGGTTGCACACTCCACTGGCTAAGCCAGGCACCCCAGGCATTTCCTATGAATTACCTAATTCTCATTCAATAAATTGTTGGTGAAACCCCTATTTTATTGATGAGAAACCTGAGGCCCAAAGGGAATTAAGAACTCATCCAAGCTCATGCAGGCGGGTAAATTAGCAGAGTTGAGAAGCAGATGTGGGTTTGTCTGACTTCCAGTCTTGTGCCCTTAACCACTTTATCCAACTAGAGAGGTAAAAGCTGTGCTCCCATGTGGGTAGGATGTTCCAGTGTCATAGAGCCGAGTTCTGAGAGAGCTGCAGTGTTCAGGAGGAGCATCTGCTCATGACTGGAGGTAATCTGTGGTTAAGGCAGTGGGTTAGGAGAAGGCTGGCTGGATGAGGACGGTAGTTGTCAGGCTGGGTTCTGGGTTCTGCAGCTCCCGGGGGGGGGGGGGGGGGTACCAGTGGACTTCCTTGAGGGCTCTGTGGATACAGACAGTTTCGATTCAGTCACTTTTCAGATTCTCTTTCCTGAAGGGAGTGTGCCTGCTGTATGTAGTAGACTTGCTGGCTCTTCTCTGCAGCCTACCTTTTTTAAAAAGTTTTTGTTTATTTTTTATTTTTTCAGCGTAACAGTATTCATTGTTTTTGCACCACACCCAGTGCTCTATGCAATCTATGCCCTCTCCAATACCCACCACCTGGATCCCCCAACTTCCCCCCCCCCCCCCGCCCGGCCCCTTCAAAACCCTCAGATTGTTTTTCAGAGTCCATAGTCTCTCATGGTTCACCTCCCCTTCCAATTTCCCTCAACTCCCTTCTCCTCTCCATCTCCCCTTGTCCTTCATGCAATTTGTTATGCTCCACAAATAAGTGAAACCATATGATAATTGACTCTCTCTGCTTGACTTATTTCACTCAGCATAATCTCTTCCAGTCCTGTCCATGTTGCTACAAAAGTTGGGTATTCGTACTTCTGATGGAGGCATAATACTCCATAGTGTATATGGACCACATCTTCTTTATCCATTCGTCCGTTGAAGGGCATCTTGGTTCTTTCTACAGTTTGGCGACCGTGGCCATTGCTGCTATAAACATTGGGGTACAGATGGCCCTTCTTTTCACTACATCTGTATCTTTGGGGTAAATACCCAGTAGTTCCAGCCTACCTTTTACCAATGGACCAAAACAAAGGCAGACCTTTTCCTCATCTGGAATCTGTTCTGCTGTTTTGTCCTTAAATGATAAAAACCTCCTGAGTTAGTGTCTGGAAACTAAATGGCCTTAATTATTAAACAACACCTCCTTTTCTTTTTTCTTTCTTCTCCCCTCCTTTCTTCTTTTCTCACCTCCCCTCTTCTCTCCTTTTTTCCCCTTATTTTTTAAAGATTTATTTATTTATTTCAGAGGGAGAGAGTGAGTTGGGGGGAGGCAGAGGGAAAGAGACAGGGGAAGCAGACTCCCCACTGTGTGGATAGCCTGATGACACAAGCAGGGCTAGATCCCCCAGGAACCCAAGATCATGACCTGAGCTGAAAGCAGGAGTCAGACATTCAAACTACTGAGCCACCCAGGTGCCCCAGTGACACCTCCTTTTCTAAGTCATTTCTTCATTTTGACTTTGGACAAAACTGAAGGAGGACCCAATTGATTTGTCATCTGATAGAACATTTGAAATAATTTTAAAGATGTTTTATTTATTTACTTGACACAAAGGGAGAGAACACAAGTAGGGGGACCAGCAGGGAGAGGGAGAGAGAAAAGCAGGCTCCCCACTAATGGGGGAGCCCAGTGCGGGATTAGATCCCAGGACCCTGGGATCATGACCTGAGCCAAAGGCAGACGCTTAACGACTGAGTCTCCCAGGTGCCCCTGAAATAATTTTAGATAATATATCACTGATAGACATGTAAGTCATAGAATTTCTGTAATGACATTGTGTTCATAACAGAATACATGCAACTCTACTTATATGTGAACAAGATTTCTCGGCATTGAAATCTACCTAAAAACAGGAATAGAATTATTGCTAAACTGTTTTACTTAGCATTCTTCAATGCATTTAACCTATGTCATCATTGAGAAGACAAAACTACCTTGTTCATCTCTTTAAGAATTACTTTTTAAAATTAACATATAATATATTATTGCTTTCAGGGGTGCAGGTCTGTGATTCATCATCTTACATAATTCACAGCACTCACCATAGCACATACCCTCCCCAGTGCCCATCCCCCAGCCACCCCATTCCTCCCACACCCCCTCCATTCCAGCAATCCTCAGTTTGAGTCTTGAGATTAAAAGTCTCTTAAAGTTTGTCTCCCTTTCCGGTTTCATTTTGTTTCATTTTTTTCCCCTCCCTTCCTCTATGATCCTTGGAAGAATTAACTTTTTAATTAAAATTTACTTTTTTACTTGTAATAATTATTTAACAGTTTGGTACAATAATAATCTGTTAATGATTATAATGTCTTGGTTCAGAAGAAATTTTTAACATCTAGAACTTTATGGGCATGGGAAATAAAACTTAAATTTATTTATTTATTTATTTATTGTCACAGAGAAGTGAGATAGGGTGATAAATAAAACTTTCAAGTGTAAACATGTATTACTCTGGGATTAATTTTTCCAGAGAAGGTGGAATTGAAATGTATATACAAGGAGAGAAAAGAATGCCATGAAATTTCCAACTGTAGCCTCATTTTATCTAATTTTAAAATGGATGACTGTGGGTATCAAATTTCTACGGTATTACATTGGATACATTAAAGAGAGTCATGAAACAATTCCATTTTAAAGTGTCAATATTTACTCTATGCTGTAAATGATATTCTTTGGTATTATTTAAACTTTCTTTTTAAAAGTGAAGTGTACTTGACATACAATATCCTATTAGTTTCAGGTGTACATCATGGTGATTTGATATTTCTGTTCACTATGAAATGATCCCAGTGATACATCTAGTTAACCATTTGTTACCATACAAAGTTGGAACTATTTAGACTTTTGAGAAGAAACTTTAGATATCACCTTAGAAACATGCACTGAGGCACAGTAGTTTTTCAGATTCTTTTGGTGAGTCCTGGTTGAAAAGCTGAAAGAACAGTAAGTTAAGGACTCTTCGATATGAGCTTAACAATGGAAGCAGAAAAAAAATAAGAATTTTCCCAATTGTACTTTAGCTAAATAAGTATTTTTTTTTTTAAAGATTTTATTTATTTATTTGACAGAGAGATCACAAGTAGGCAGAGAGAGAGGAGGAAGCAGGCTCCCTGCTGAGCAGAGAGCCCGATGCGGGACTCGATCCCAGGACCCTGAGATCATGACCTGAGCCGAAGGCAGCGGCTTAACCCACTGAGCCACCCAGGCGCCCGCTAAATAAGTATTTTTAAAGCAATTTTTATATACAGTTATATGTGCTTTGTATACATTTTATATACTATTATAATTGCATCAAATAAAAACCTCTAAAGCATACTCCTCTGGAACAGAACCAACTTCAGGTTAGAGAAGGAATTATCCTTCTGCCTATGCAAGGTGAGATAAATTGTTTGACAGGAGCTGACTGGAGAAGTTTTGCTTTATGTTCCTCTAAACTACATGGCCTTGTTGGAGGTGATTGGGGAGTGCAAGAGTTCTGTCAGGGTAGGATGTGAACGTCTACTCAGTCCTTTTCCCCTGAATTGTGTTCTCCTATCAGGGAAGAAACAGATTGTATTTAAGTGATTTACCACCTCTTGATTCCAGCCAGCTATTCGTAGATAGGTGCTGTCATTGAGCCTACGGGTGTTCAGAGAAAAGATGGCGCCCATCTGCTGCTGCCATGTCTGGCAGTTGCTCCAGCACACGCAGGTGTAGATCCCAAGCCCTTTGGTTAGAATCCTTTCATTCTACTCTGAGCACCTCAGGGAATGAACAGATGACTTCCCAGGCTCAGAAGTGCCTTTCTTGTTTTGGAACTTGGCATTCTGACCCACAAGGACAGATGCCTGGGACCACCTCTCTCTGTGTGTGCCCCTTGGTAACTCTGCCAAAGGCATCAAGGATGCAGTGCCTTCCTTTCCACTCAGGTCATACTCCCAAGCTGATCATTTTGGTCATGAGGAAAGCACAGGGATCCAGGAGAGTACTGGGTTGGGGAAGAAGAAATAGGAAGCAGACCAAGCAGAGAAAGGATCTTTCATGTGTAGGCATATTTTCCTAGCCAACCTTCTCATCCACACCCAGTTCTTTATAATTTACCCTCCAGCTTTTTAGCAGAAAGCCTTGTTTGATCTTGCAGTTGACATGTAGCAAAATCAGTGTCTCAAAAGTCTGTATATTGGGGCATCTGGGTGGCTCAGTCGTTAAGTGTCTGCCTTCAGCTCAGGTCAGGATCCCAGGGTCCTGGGATGGAGCCCCACATCTCAGTGGGAAACCTGCTTCTTCTCCCTCTCCCACTCCCTACTTTGTTCCTGTTCTCACTGTCTCTTTCTCTCTCTCTCTCTCTCGCTGTCAAATAAATAAATAAAAATCTTAAAAAGAGAGGGAGAGAAGAGAAGCAGGGATCTTGGGGTGCCTGGGTGGCTCAGTTGGTTAAGAATTCGACTCTAGGGCGCCTGGGTGGCTCAGTGGGTTAAGCCGCTGCCTTCGGCTCAGGTCATGATCTCAGGGTCCTGGGATCGAGTCCCGCATCGGGCTCTCTGCTCAGCAGGGAGCCTGCTTCCTCCTCTCTCTCTCTGCCTGCCTCTCTGTCTACTGTGATCTCTCTCTGTCAAATAAATAAATAAAATCTTTAAAAAAAAAAAAAAAAGAATTCGACTCTAGATTTTCGCTCAGGTCATGGTTTCAAGGTCATGAGATTGAGCCCCATGTTAAGCTCCATGCTGGGCACAGAGCCTGCTTAAGATTCTCTCTCCCTCTGCCCCTACCTCCTTAAAAAAAAAAGAAAGAAAGCAGGGCTCTGGCTGCCTGTTTGCCTTGAATGGGCTGATGTCAGGCATTTGAACTTTAAAGAATTAACCATTAGCTGCTGAAAATCTTTTATTTTCTAAATTGTGTGTTTTGAGACTCAGTTTTGTTTTACCTGTTTTAATGAATGACTGTTCTGCCAAATTTTCCTGTTGGACCATAATTTGTGATGTTAGAAAAATGTCTTATTTTCCCAATTTGCCATACTTTCTGCCATTTTTCCATAGTACCCAGTCTAAGGTTGGTGAGACCAAGGCAAAATTACCTTGTACTCTCAGTGTAACAACTAGAACTAAGCTGTATTTCCAATTATTAGCTTGTTCTTAATTCATGAATAGCACTTTTTTCCCCTGATAAATTGCATTGGGTTAGCTAATGTAAAATCAGATTAGTTTTACTGAAACCTAATACGTAATTATTGTGTTGGGAATGGTTATAATCTGTCTTGGTTATTTGTCTTAAGCATCAGATACAGGGTTTTTTTTTTATATAATTTAGATAAGAAAAAGTGAATAAATGGGATAAAATTTAAACCTCAAAATTTAAAAATTTATCATATTTGAGAGTTCTTTTAATGAAATCATTTATATATTACAGTCCTGCTTTACTTACTGGCTATTTGTCCTTTCCCTCATACAACTGAAAAAGGCATTTTCACTTGTCAAATACATCTTTTTTCATTTAACGCCACACATTCATCCTCATGCCCACTCTGTAAATTAAAAGCATTGGCAACATTTAAATAACATCAAAAATTTAATTTAGGTTGACAGGTGTCAAATTGAGCACAAATAGATTTTGTGAGACCCCTAGTACCATTTAAATGCAAAGTGTTTTTATAACTGAAAATCCATGTATATTCATCACCAAGTCTTGACATCCTAGGGCTGACTTTTAAGAATTGCCTCCAGGTCAAGTAGCTAAATAGATCCTGGGAAAGTTGATTCTTTTTCTGACAGCCACTTCTCCTAAACTGAAGGCCAGGGTCCTTTAAGGTGAGCGCACTCAAAGGTGAACAGAACCAAACCACACAAAAGCCTAGTAGTGGTCTGATGCACATGGACCGGAAGCGTTTGCCTATAGGGTGTTGAAATTGAACAGGCAAAATGCCACAGAGCCTTGGACGCTGGCATTGTAGTGTTGCCTAAACTGTAGGGAGTTGTGTGCTCCCATATTAAGCTGCAGTGACTGACAGCCCAGAGAAGGAATTAGATACGGCTCCTTAATAGACAATGGCAGTTCCCTGATGAGCTACTCTTCCAAATGGGACTAGCCTCCTGAAATAAAGCCCGTTGTCTTTTTAATGTGAGTACGATGTGTAATGAATTGGGTGCTCCTAACTGTAAGTGGTCTTGCTAGCATTAATATATGTTTTTTAAGATTTTACTTACTTATTTGACTGAGAAGGGTCAGAAAGCACAAGCAGGGGCATCATTAATACTTTATCTAAAATAAAATATAGATTTACAAGGAGACTTAATAACCAATATCAAAAACCAAATGTTAATAACCATATATCAATAAATTATCAATAATTTAGTTAGTAAAATGCTGATATCAATAACAGATTTCTGTTATAATCTACAGCTGTCATTTAGAAAAACAGTGAGTTATGGTAGAAGGTAGTTTTCAAAACTCTAGGAAGTAGCCTAGTCCTGTAGGATATGGCTACAGATCCTCTTTCTGTATTTCCCATAGCTCCACATACAGATTTTTTTTGGGGGGGGGGGCTTAGTTTTCATACATCTACAAAATAACATCATTATCTTGAATGTTCCTTTTTAGTGGAAAAAATAGAAACAAGCACGTCCCTTAGAGTAGACCTTTGTGGATTGATGCCTACCACAGGTAAAGCACTGTGCTAATAGGGAGCAGTACAGTAATGTGTCCTTCATTTTATTAAGATTTTTGTGGCCTAAACATTTACTAATAATTAAAAAATAATTTTAGTGTATATTTTACTAAATATATACATAATTCATATTTCATAATTTGTTATCTCTAGATATTTTAGATGGAAAACAGTTGTTTGCCCCAAATGGAGTGATTTGTATAATGTAGGAAAATTGCCCTCAATATTTTATTTCTTGAAGTAGATAGTGGCTAAATAGCTGTTCATTTTATAATTATTTGTTAAACTGTTTGTATCTATATGTTCTATTCTTTTCTGGTGGTCTATTATAATTTACAATGAAAAAGGAGTGAGGGAAAAGGATTTTTCCACCCTGGAAATATCTCCTAGAGCAGTGCCTGGAATTCCATTGTGATCAGTTAATTATTTTAGTTAATATTTGGCTTCTCCTTTTCCTCTTTACAATGGAACTATTCTCTGGCCAGTAATACTTGAAAACACAAGCCTTTTAGTGTGATGGGTTTGTTTCTCCATAGCCCAGGCATCTGAGCCTATGTACAAGGGATGGTTCGGAAAGGTGCTAGGATGGAGTTGGGGGAAAAGAGGCTTGAAAGGAAAACAGGAGTACATATCAGAAACATGGAGAGTCAGGAAACTTCAATAATGGGAGGCTTGGGTGGCTCAGTCAATGAAGTGTCTGACTTTGGCTCAGGTCAAGACCCTGGGGTCCTGAGATCAAGTCCTGTGTTGGGCTCCCAGCTCAGCGGGTAGTCTGCTTCTCCCTCTCCTTCTGCCCCTCACCGCACTTATACTCTCCTTCTCATAGACAAATAAATCAAATAAAAAAAAAAAAAGGGAAACCTCAATAATGTGTATCTATTTCTCTCGCTTTGGTAGAGTTCAGTAACCAACACAACCCAGCTTGACTGAATTGCTTACCTTTCTTCTCAAATGGTACTGTGATAACATCTCACTCGTTTGACCTACTTAGCTAAAATATGGCACTTTAAAAGTATAGTTATTACTTTTAAGTGCACCTTTAGCAACATACAGAAAGGTAAAAAATATTGCCTAATTAGGGCTTTTTCAGAGTCTTACATCTATGAATAGAAAAGCCCAAGTTATAGTTAGCAAATGAGTGTCGTACGAGGGTATCCTTCAGAAATGCTCCCACAAAGTTCATGCTTATAAGTAGCTTCCCCCCACCCCCCCGTACTCTCTTTTCCTCAATCTTTTTAAACCCCAGGCTTGTTCAGCTCACGTAGTTATAGAGAAGAGGAATACATTTCAATAGATTTCTGGCTGGTATTCCGCTGTTTGGAATATAAAAGAACCATGAATTAGATTTTATTACTGCCAATACCTTATTTGTTTATGCGGTGCATATGAAAATTCTATGACTGTTAGGTTAGTAAAATAGTCTTGACAGTCAAACAATTTATTTTGAAGAAGCCTGGCTAAACTGTTGCTGAGTGTTTGAGAGACAGCGTGTATGTGGGGGTTTTTAAAAACTGAAATTCTTTTGGAAAAACACCCATCTTATGTTTCATCTCAAAAATTATTCGGATGTTGTGAATAACCAGGCATGGGTTTATAGAAAATATATACACATACTTAGTTTGAAACTTTTCTGTTTGAAAATATTCCTGGATTTGTCTACCTCTTTATTAATTTGTCAGAAGATTCAGACAGAAGGAAATGAGGCAAAAGGGTTAAACACTCTCACTCTCTCTGGGGTGATTGGTAGTAAGAGAGGACTAATAATCGGTCTAAAGAGATGAGAAGAGAAGCAGACCTGGGCTTACTCTTAGGCTAGTCGCACAGGGCTTCTATTCCTGTGATGTTCAGCTTTGCTCAGTGCTGCTTCCGTTGGTATTATTGGCGCTGGGCTTTGAGCTCTCTGCTGTATTCCTTCCTCTCCTAGTGGTGGTGTTGGGGAACGGCCCCAGTTTAGTGTAGGTCCCTTCATTTACAGTTTAAATTAGTAGTACCTGCTGAAAACAATACCACATTTAAAAAAAGTTTATTAGGAACAATAAAAATATTAAGGTCGGGGCATACCTACTGTCTAGAGCACGGATGAATTAACCCCTCCTGCCAGGGCCCAGGACTGTCCCACATGGAGCTACACTGTGGAGAAGCAGCTCCAGCTCATATCTGAGCCTGCAACTTTGGGAATCTGCGCTTGGGACTGTTACTAATGGTTATGGCAGAATAGACAATGACCAGCCACTGCCAACCTCCCACTGGTACATGGGGTAGTTCATGGGAACTGGTTTTGTCCCATTCGTTGTGGCTAGTGACATTTTCTGTAAACTCCAAACAGCTTTCCTAAAGCTTGGATTCTGAATATTGCGCCAACATGAACTTACCTTTAGGGCACATAGATATCAGACTTACCTTTACATTTCAGGATTCCAAAATAGGAATAAAATTCAGATACTGAATCCAAGTCAAATTTCTTACTATGATAGTTTTAGAAGCTCTTTGTTGAAACCAACATTCTCTCTGTCCAAGGAGTATTCATTAATGTTAATTTTTCCTGATGAGTTGTCAAACATGCCTCCAAATGTTTTGAAGAATATGTCTCTTCCGATGGACCCTTAATTTACACTGACTTTTTTTTCTAAAGATTTTATTTATTTGAGAGAGAGGGGGTGTGAGAGAGAGAGAGAGAGCACGAGAAGGGGTAGGGAGACATAGACTCCCCGCCAAACAGGGAGCCCCATGCGGGACTCGATCCTGGGACTCCAGGATTATGACCCGAGCCAAAGGCAGTTTCCCCATCAACTGAGCCACCCAGGTGCCCTGGGCACCCCTATTTACACTGACCATTGAACTGTTTGAGAGTGGGGTGCACATGGCACGTGGAAGGCCATGTATCATGGTGGTTTAGAGCTTAAGTCTCTAAAGCTGGACTGCTGGGTTTCAAAGCTGGTTCCCTTACTCATGGTGTATGGGACCTTGGGAAAGACCCATTTTTTTATTTTTAAAAATAGGGATAATATTAGTATCTACCTTATAGGGTTATTTTGAAAATTATTTAAGTAAATGAAGTGCTTGGGATAGCACCTGACACATAGTAAGTGCTCAGTAAATATTAGCTTTTAATAGTATTACAGACTCAACTCATGATTAAAAAACTAAGTGCTTAGTGGTGATCACACTTTGGATCAAAGGACTAGACATATTTCTGCAGGATGCCAGTTTGAAGACACACCTGCATGTCCCACAGAGTTAATTGAATGAGGGCTTTAGGCATCCCCTTGCTGGTCTCCCCTGTGCTTTCGAGAGTGGTGTGCTTTTACACACCACTTGAAAATGGTCACCATCAGTGCTCACATGTCACCTCTGCAGGCTTATCAGTCTGTGTCCTGAGAATGGGATCCAGACTTCCCGGGTGGGCCTGGCTACTTTTCTTTATTTGGATCATGATTTCCAACATTGTGTCTACTGGGGGCTCCCTCTGCTGGTATGTCTAGCATGGATGCAAATATGTGGAATAGTAGCTTTTAAACAGTTTTAGGCTTTTAGAGATGTTTGTATAAAAAAAAAAAATTGAAAACTTTTTTTTTAACATGTGAGTAATAGAAATAGAAATAATTGCCGTTTGCATTATGAGTTGGAGTATTTTTGCTTTGATTTAGAATGAGAGCTATCATGGCATGCCAAAAACAGTAATTTCTTCATGATAGTTAATCAGGGACTGATTATTAGGTCTTACATACCAATATATACCACTAAATATTTTAGAATCCTATTTCAGCAGTCTAAAGAATATCCACGATATGGGGACTTAGTTAACTCTTAAAATTTCAAAAGGGTCCACTTTCAAGTGGTGTCATATCTAAGACCCTCTTAGATGCTGTTATGTTGAGGGCTTAGTATGTGTCAGGGAATAATACCTTAGATTTATTGGGTGATTCATTATTTATTTAGAATTATAATTTATTAATAAAATGCACCATGATGTCCCTAAAGTTGCATTTTTAAAATAACTTTTTGGCTTCTGTGTGATTTTTTGTTTGTTTGTTTTTCACTACTCTTTTCTTCCATCTTTCCTTACCGCTCTTTGCTACTAGGCTCAAACAGCATAAATCGGGTAACAGCAAACATGGACAATGGAGAAAATGAAGGAACGACTAAAATTATTGCACCTTCACCAATAAAAAGGTCAGTCGGTTAAGTGAAAGAACTCATAACGGTATGCTGTCACAAAAAAGCTTTTTCCTGTTGGCGAGGTGAAGAATCTTTTTACTTTGATAGTTCATACTTTTGGTTGAAATAGTGTATGAGCCAAAGAGTCATTTAAAATGCCAGTGGAGGGGCCCTTGCGTGGCTCAGTGGGTTGAGCCTCTGCCTTCCGCTCAGGTCATGATCCCAGGGTCCTGGGATCGAGCCCCACATTGGGCTCTCTGCTCAGCAGGAAGCCTGCTTCCTCCTTTCTCTCTGCCTGCTTCTCTGCCTACTTGTGATCTCTCTCTGTCAAAAAAATAAATAAAATCTTAAAAAAAAAATAAATAAAATGCCAGTGGAGTATAAACAGCAGGACCTGCCTCTCATCTGAAGGAAATGCTCCTGCTGTCACAGCATGGTGATCTCTCAGTCTGTGGTCCCATTCTCGGCAGCAGGGGGACAATTCCACGTGATTTTTTAAAATGGCATGCTATAATGGACTTACTCAGAGGGACCTGTGAAATAAAGTTGATGATATTCATGTTTAATGTACTGTGTTCATTACCGCGGTGCACTGAACTGTGGCCCTGGGAAGAGGGCTTACAGCATTTAGAGGCGCAGGGCTCCGGAAGTCAGTGATTGCATATGTATGAAGAGGTGTCATGGTCTTCTGCATCAATTTTCCCAGTGGCATTCCCCAGCGGAAAGACCTTCTCTCAATATATTACATGGCTTGTTTCCATGAAAGATCAGCCTTGTTCTCTGTGAAGATACTGTTTCAGCGTCAGTTTTTCCTATCTCCATTTATATCCACGGAACAGCATTTGAGAAGTACAATGAGCAGCTTTCATCAGCTCACTTTGTCTACAGCACTAGCTTCTGAGTCCAAGCAGTCAGAAATACGTGACCCTGGCAGACTTTGATCATCTTCTCCATCTCGTTAGTAAATAATGGCGTCTTCATTCAGTAGGTTTGGGGCTACGTGGAGGCTTACAGTTTGCAATTTCCTAGCAAAAGAATTCTAAGATAGGAGGATTCTCAGAGTTGTGATGTTTTCCCCAGGGTTTTGCTTACGTTGTCTTTTGTTTAGTTCCGGGACACTCCCTTCATGGATTCTTTCTGGAATGACAGGGTCTTTGCCTTTTTTGCATGCTCTTTAGTTGGCCTAGCTGGCCTTGGTCAGCCTCACAGCTGTGTATAGAGTGTCAGCTTAATCTGTATGTACAGGGTATGCTTATGCTAAATCCAACATAAGAACAGTAATCTGCCATGAAATTCAGATCCCAAGCCTTTTTAGAATGTACAGAAGAAGTTCAGTCCCCTTTACAATGGTTTTCTTGTCAATAGGACTGATACCTGAAGTGCTGCCTGATTTTCCCACTCAAGTTCCAGATGAGAAATGGCTTAGGGAGTGAATGCAATTAATTAAATGAATAAAATAAAATAAATTAAATTAAATTAGGATTTCATTTTTCTCTAACTTTGGCCTGCTCTCCCATTTCCCCTTTCATCTCCCCTCTGAATTTCTCAATCTCCCTTTTTCTTTCTCATTTATTAAACACACACACTTTCTACTATTAAGTATGCATTGTATTTATTACTTCTCACCTCAAAAGTAAGATTTTGGGGCACTTTATCTTCCAAAGATTATTTAATCAAAAGAATGTATTGGTCAAAAATTAAAACCTACCTACTATATGCTAATATGATGAGTTAAGTGCCTTTGTCAAATACAAAATTTTTTAGCTTTATATTAATTCCTGTATGGGTGTAGTCTCCTAGGATACAAGTTTATTTTCCTTTTTTGAAATGACCTTGTCATTTTTTTCCCTCTCTCTTCTTTGTTGACTGTTATAAAGAACCCTGCTATGACCATGTTCGAGGACAACTTATATAGGGGATTCCTCAAAAATCCAGGGTTAAATGTGAGCTAGAAATTAAGTAGCTCTATCTTTTCCTGGGGCTGAGACTCTGGGGATGTGAGAGGTAATACATCTCCCCTCCTTCAGAGGAGGCCTGGGGCTTCTGATGAGTCCTTTCCTCTGTATCTCCCCATGTGTGTCTAAAACAATTTGTTGAGATTGAATAACAGCTCAGTTATATTTACATTCTTCAGGCAGAAAGATGATACTAGGTCAGGAAGAAGCATTTGGAAGTCCTTCTGATTTGGAAGGATGAAGCCAAGATAGGGCGGAAGCTAGGGGCTGGGAAAGGTCGGTTTGGGTAGCCTGAACTTGTCCACGGCTGACCCACCTGCTCAGATTTAGACTGAAGTCCAGAGCTGAAAAGGAGCCGGCCTCAGGAGCCATCATACTCTAGCTTTCCTTCCTTGTCAGCTTTCTTTTCTTGCCTCTGCCCTTTCCCTTGCTTCCTGTCCTGCAGATAGACTTGTCTTCCAAGTTTCCTAACAGTGGATGAACTGGCTTTTGTTGACTTAAAGCAGTAATACTAGGAAAAAAAGGTGGAGGGGAGCCCAAAAATACTTGCTGGAGATGTGAATTTTTTTAGGCAGCCACCTCCTACCCTTTTTAGAATGAGTCACGGGTATAAAAACACATTTTAAAACATTTGTTAAACAGTTTCACTGAAGAAGGAAATATGTGAGTGAACTTCCTTTTATTCTCCAGTTAATATATAGTCCATGTTTTTTTTTTTCTTTTTAAAATTAAAGCTTTAAGAAAGCAAAGAATGAAAACAGCCCTGATACTCAAAGAAGCAAATCTCATGCACCATGGGAAGACAACGGCCCCCAGAGGTAAAAAGAATCATTGTTTTTCTAATGGAGAACAGTAGAAATGGGATTAGCCATCACAATGCATTAAATAACGGAATCCAATTAAATAATGGAATCCAACTGCTTTGTGACTGGATGTTGCTAGCTGTGGACAAGGCAGTCAGATTCCTAAAATCAGCATGACTGAGAACTTTCGAAGTAGAAGTCAACAGGATGTGTCCTAAGGTGAAACTTTCTCCTGGAAGACAGGAAGGGAGACCAGTGTGTATTAAGACACTACCTGGAATATTGTTACCATGGCTTAGAGTAAGAGAGTATATTTTTGAACTCTAAATGACATATTAATGATAATCCCCTCTACTGTACATTTCTTAAAAAACTATACTTGAAAAGTATATTTGAGGACTAATGAAGAACTTTATTCACAAAAATATCCATATATTTCGTTTCTATCTGTCCACAGCTACCAAACCAGCAACAGACCTGCATTATACCTTACTGACTTTAGAGTCATGGGGATCCCAGCTACAACGACCAGGTGGTCAAATCCTAACTGGCCACTTCTTAGCTCTTTTACTTGGGCCACTCAATTAAACATTCCATATTTCCACTTTCTTTTCTGTTACGTGGGCCTAATAATTGTAACCCAGTGATTGTGGCTGATATGAAGATTTGCTAGGATAAGGAATTTAAAGCTTTTAGCTCAGTCAGTGCATGGCATATGGTAAGTTTGTTGTATATGCAGATTGTTATTATTACCATCACTTGGGTGTTCCTTTCTTACCATTGAAGGCCAGTGACACAAATCCATTCCTGAAAGATAACGACTCTTAGGATCTGATTTGCCAGATCTTACCTCCATTTACTTTCAGTAAATCTTGTCAGCAAAGAGAACTATGTGCCTGTGATCTAGTATATCCCTGAGGGGGCAAATACTTGTGTAGCCTGGGACTGGGCTGTCTGCTCCTTCAGGCCCTCTGTGGGCACTACTGACCCTTCCTCTTCCCCTGCAGTGGACTCTACCACTCTCCCAATGACCGCATGAAATCCCCGAAGTTCCCCTACACGCGCCGCCGAAACCCCTCCTGTGGGAGCGATGACTCTGTCCAGCCAACGAGAAGGAGGTGAGCGCAACGTAGCTCTTGGTTTTAAATCTGCAACAGAACCTCTGGGTCCCAGTCACAGTCTGTCACAAGTTATTCTCATAATATCATGACTGTCCTCCCAAGGTAACAGAAAGCTTACTTTTTTTTTTTTTTTTTTTTGAGATAAAATGAGTTAGGCATCCTGAAGCATTTCTCTTTAAACAGCCTAAATTTCAGAGAATAATTTCATAAAATACTGGTAGGAAACTTGCTCCCTGTATGGCACTTAAGACTGATAAGTTAAAAAAAAAAGCTTAGGTATCTATTTTAACAATATATATTATATAGTATATATAATATGTATTGCATTAGTGATATATTTTTATATATCAAAGATACTAAATATTCTGATCTGAGAAGATAAAATTATAGGTAAATCTTAGCTCAGGCTTAGCACTCTGTTCTCCAGACTATTGTTGCATAAACTTGAGTAAAACCCCTTTCAAAACACAGGAAAAATGGATCCTGTTACATTTTACCCAGCAGGTCAGGTTGTTTTTGTGATTATGTTTGAATGTACTTAATTTAAAAAAAAGTCCATATGTAGAAGTTTTGGACTTTCTAAAAAGCCGGCTGGGAAATGTGACAGGTGCGAGAGAAGAAGACCTAGAAATGACTAACCAGTGAAATTCATTTCATTCCTACTTCACAGAGACTATTTTACTTTGAGTACCTACATACTGGTATTTTGTAAGTGACTTTTCTAATTATGACAGGTTCATGTCATGTTCTCAGATAACCATCAACTTGATCACCGTGGATCAGGGAAACAGAAGCCTTTCTTTCTTCTCTGCCCTTATTGATACTTACTTGCTGGTCCATCCTTGGTTCATTTCCTTTGGCTTCTTCCAGTTTCCCTGAGTCATGTTTCCCAGCTTTCTCAAGGTACAGCTTCACCGAAATCCTTTGATGGTTAAGGAGACAAAGGTCAGCAACACCTTCCCCTCATAGGTCTGAAAAGGAGGAGCTAAATCATGAGCACCGGTGATTAGAACAAAGGGATAATAGTTCACATTTATTATGTTTCATGTTCTGAGCAAAATTGCATGCTATATATTATGGATGCTCATAATAACTTTGTAGAAAATGGCCTTTATCATTTAACCAGTAGGCATTTCCACCAGAGAGGGATTAAAGTGAGAAATTGCATGCAAGTTTGAGTAGCTCTGGAGGAACTAAAGGCAGGGAGGTGCACCCTGAGATCTGGATGCTGTACTGGTTCTGGGCTGGCAGGACGAAGGCTTTTTCCACCTTGGAGCTAGCCTTCATGAATCTGTGCTTGCTGCTGGCATTGCTATGGGAACTGCTGATGTAGCAAATACTCTTGCTACCCCTGCCAGAGGAGCCACCTCTGTAGCTAATGCTGGGGGCTTCTACTGCTCAGGAGTGCCAGAGTGAATGCCATAGCTATGTCAGAAGCAAACTTGCCTCCCCTTCTCTCTTGCCTTCAGATCTCACCTGAGTGCCTCTCTAAGTGGAACCCAGTGGGCAAAGGAATCTGAGAAAATGTAGTTTCAGACTTCCAGTTTTGACAAAACAGGGGAGATTATTGATGGGTTTGGGATGGGGCTGCGTACCAGTGGAAAGTGGAAAGCCCTTGGCCTCGATGACAAAAGGAGTCTGGGGGATGCAGGTAGCTGTCTTGTGTGATTGGAATCCAGATCTGTACATCTGTAAAAGGCAGGGATAATAAATCATCATTTAAATAGAGAGGGAGAAAGATTTCCTGCCCTCCCTATTAAGGATTGGTTCAACTTGGACAACACTTAAAACCCAGGCAATACCACAATACCCAGGCAATACTTTAAAATACATTTGTGTGTGTATGTGTGTTTTGGGGGGGGCAAGGTTAGTGGGAATCACTACATATTTTAAGAATTTGGCACTTCATGATTATTGTTAAATAGGTATGTTTCTATAGTTTCTCATTCTTCATTACTAGCATACTTTGACCGCATTCCCTAAGTAATATAATTGTACATGTCGAGCAGATGGTCATTTTGATTTACTCGGAAATGAATTTATCAAGTTTTGCTAAAATAAAACCAAAATTTACATTAGTTTTTTCCCCAACTGGGTTTCCCAAACCCTGTAGTTTTTAGAAAGATTGTAAATATAAGATCACATTTGTATTGTGTAAAGATGAATCTTAACTGTCCTGTGGAGAACCAGTGGAAGAGAGAAGTAGGGGAAAGAGAGACCTGGGGCTACCTTGTGAGTCCTGGCAAAGGGGAGCTTGGGCCAAGGTGGTGATGTGGAGATTTTAAGGAAGTGGATGGTTTTGAGACCTTTCGGAGGTAAAATCAATAGGGCTGGGAGGTTTGAAATAGTTTGGAGCATATACATTTTTAAATCTAGCCTTAATGGCTTCTATATTGAGACACATTTTTGTGTGTGTTGGCTTCCTGTGAAATACAGATGAGTAATTGTGGGGAGTAGACACAGGATCCTTTCATTGGCACAGTCCAGGGAAAAGCCTGTTTTGATTTACAGGGAAGAGAATCTTTTTGTCCGAGCAGCCATAGAGCCTTCTGTCTGGTTATGTGTATCACTTGAAAGGTCTTTTATTGGGCATGCGTGTTTTGAGGAAACCAGCCCTTGCTACATGCTGGCAAAGAAGAGCTAAATCTCATTCTTTGTTCCTTTCTACTGTAAATGCCCTCTGAATGTCCCTGTCCCTTTCAGTCTGGCTTTATCTTCACAGGTATTTCCCTTGTCCTGGAGGCACAAATCCCTGCATGGCTAGGGTAACTCTGACATTTAAAACAGATTTGTCAGCACCATGAAAGAATCTCAAGGACTTAAATTTGATAATAGGAAATTCTATTTTGTTATGGATGCCAGAATAACGTGTATTTTGCAAAAGATACCGAATTTTATATTTTGCCAGTTGTTTGTCATTAGATGGGTATATCTTTCAAATTCTGGCTGAGTTTACAACACTGGTTCTTAACCTTTTTGGGTGACAGAACTCTGAAAATCTGATGAAAGGTTGGATCATTCCTTAGGGGGAGAAAGGTACATAATTAAATAAACATACACACTTTCATAAAATTTTCATGGTTCATGGAGACCCTGAAGTCTGCTTGTTTAAACATTCCTGTTCTAGAAAAAGCAACCCAGCCTACTTACTTTTAGTACAATTTATTTTCACCCCTATGCATCTCTATACTCAGGAAAGTTTATTGAGTGCCTACTTCATGCAGGCACTGTTAAACAGCACTAGAGAAAGTTTTTACCCTTTAGGAGTTTACAGTTTGTTGGGGAAGAAATATATGAATCTTACAAATGCATGAGTACTTAGAAATTTATATATAGAGAGAGTTATGTGGTGCTTAGGGGAACTAAAAAAAAAAATTACTGAAACCTAACATGCACACAGAAAAAAAACCACACATGTCCTAAGAATAACTGCTTGATAACGTTTACCATTCAAGTACGTCTATTACTGGCACCATGATGGGAAGTTTTGCTGTGTTGCTGAGTCCAGGAGGTCAGGGAAAGGTTCTCAGCCTGGATGCCTGAGCTGGAATTTGAGACAAGAAGAGGCAAAGAGGTGGAGGAGCTAACATGTGCAGAGGCCTCGGGGTGGAAAGAGTGGGGAACATTCATGAGAAGGATAAATGAGTCCAGAGAGAAGCACCTCATAGGACACCTGAGCCTTGTTGAGGATTTGGGTTGTTAGACCCAGTAGTTTTTAGAAGGATGTGAATACAAGATCGCATTTGTATTGTGTAAAGATGAGCCTTACTGTCCTGTGGAGAAAAGGTAGAGAAGAAGAGAAGTAGGGGAAAGAGAGACCTGGGGCTACCATGTGAGTCCTGGCAAAGGCTAATGGGAGCTTGGGCCAAGGTGGTGATGTGGAGATTCAAGGAAGTGGTTTTGAGACCTGTTTGGAGGTGAAGGAGTGACTGATGTCATGGATAAAATCCAGGCTTGAAGTGTGATGCACTGAAGTAATAATCACCGGGAAATGGCAAGCTTGAAAGGGACAACTGTGAGTGGTTTTTGGTCTGTTGCGTTTGTGGTGTCTTTGCAAAGAAGTCGAAGTGCAGGAATCACATGGGTTGTTGGATATGTCTGGAGCTAGATTGGCTATTGGCTAAAATATAAATTTCGTAAAGATGTAAATTGAAATATGAAACAGAGGGATGCTGTCTAGGTAGATAGAATGCAAAGACCAAGCCCTTGACAGACCTAGGAGAAACTCCAGCATTTATTCGGCTTGGTTGAGGAGAATTACCTTCAGAGGAAATTACTTGTAGAGAAAAGAGAAGGAGAAATTTTGGCCACAGGGAGGAAAAAACATCTAGAGTGAAAATCTGCTTACTAAAGAGCTTCCTTTCTTCTTCATTCCCAGATGCTAGAAGCCAGATAGGTATCTCCCAAGCAGGAGATCAGAGAATCTCACTATGAGAAAAACAGATACAATAGAAGAGACATACAGATACCAACTTTTAAAGGATCGTCCAGTGAAATAGCTGAGACTGCCTATATTTCTTTGCTCCACACTGCAGCGAAGCCATCAGTTAACATTCTCTGCACCATCCAGAGGGTTCCAGTCCTTCTAGTGCCGAATTCTTAAATACAAAGAGAGAGCCGTAATCACTTGGCATGTGAAGATAGCTTCTGTTTGGAAAGACAGAGACTGAAACAGACAATAAGCAGTGTGTATGTGTGTGTGTACTCACAGGAAATAGAGACAATATAAGAAACATGTTATAAAGGTATAATTATCTTTAAAAAAAAAAAAGATTTATTTATTTATTTGGGAGATAACATGACCTCAGGGGAGGGGCAGAAGGAGAGGGAGAGCAGACTCCCCACTGAGCAGGAAGCCCATGAGGGGCTCCATCCCAAGACCCTGGGATCATGACCTGAGCTCAAGGCAGACGCTTAACAGACTGAGCCACCCGGGCGCTCCAAATGTATAATTATCCTGAGGAAAAAAAAAATTGATATCCAAAGAGAAGAATAAGTAGACTTAAAATTCCTGTAGCAGAATTTAAAATAATTAGTAGAAGGTTTGGAAGATCATCCCCAAGGTAGAACAAAAATAAAACAGATATGTGGAACATAAGGATAAGCAATTATCAAACTTGGATATCAAACATTCGAGTAATGAAATTTCCAAGAAAAAAACGCAGAAGAGAAAAGTATTAGAGAAATAGTACAAGAAAATGTCCCAGACTGAATGATCAAACGTTGTAGAGAGAAGCTAAGGAGGGTTTGATATAATAGACTGGAAAATTAGATCCAGACCAAGAGCCATTACCATCACATTTCAAAACATTATAGGTTAAGGGAGAATTTTTAAAACTTCGAGGAAGGGAGGGATATGAGAGAAAAAAGTTTATATACAAACGTCGGCAAACCAGAATGGCGGCCTTGGGCTCCTTAACAGCAACATCAGAGAAAGAAGATGAGCATTGCCTTCAAAATGCTGAGGGGAGATTCTTTTCAGTGTAGGATTCTAAGTCCAGATAAACCATAATTACATGAGTCAAAGATATTTTGAGAAATTCCAGGTCTCAAAAAAAAAAAAAACAAAAACAAAAACAAAAAAAGTACCTGCCACGTAGAATTTCTCTGTTAACAGCTAGAAGGTACATTCCTCCAAAACCAAGACTAGCAGTCATGAGAACTGGAAATATGGGATCCATTTCCAAAGAGGCAGAAGGAATTCCCTGGATGATGGCGAAGGGAGTAATCGAAGTGACATTTGTGCAGCAGTTCTAGGGAACAGACCATCCAGGGTTGCAGGGAAGGTGTCAGTGGAACTTGTAGATTACCTAAGTATTCTCCCATCTCAGGAGGACTTCTGCAGCTCTCAGAGTTTGGATGAAGAAATTAGTGATAAAACAAGGTAAACTTGGGGCACCTGGGTGGCTCAGTGGGTTGAGCCTCTGCCTTCAGCTCAGGTCATGATCTCAGGATCCTGGGATCGAGCCCTGCATTGGTCTCTCTCTGCTCAGTGGGAAGCCTACTTCCCCCTCTCTCTCTGCCTGCCTCTCTGCCTACTTGTGATCTTTCTCCCTCTGTCAAATAAATAAATAAAATCTTAAAAACAAAACAAAACAAGGAAAATTAAGCAACCTAAAGGTGCATTAGAAAACTAGGCAATTGTTATCTTTAAGTATAAAACCTGTATAAGAATGGAATTGTGGGGGCGCCTGGGTGGCTCAGTGGGTTAAAGCCTCTGCCTTCGGATCAGGTCATGATCCCAGGGTCATGGGAGCCCCACATCTGGCCGTCTGCTCTGCAGGGAGCCTGCTTCCTCCTCTCTCTCTCTCTCTCTCTGCCTGCCTCTCTACTTACTTGTGATCTCTGTCTGTCAAATAAATAAATAAAATCTTAAAAAAAAAAAGAATGGAATTGTGTTCCTTAAACGCCATAGAGATCATCTGTGAAAATATATAATTGTGTTTATACTAAGTAAAAATTATCGAAAAATTTGGTGTAAAGACAGAGAGGCCTGTCAACATTATATTGTTTGATATAAGTGTGTTTGAGAAATGGGGGAATGTCAGTCATGATGATGGCATTTAATAGGCATGTCTGCCCAATCCATGTGAAGGCACATATATTAAAGGGTGAAGAAACGGAGACAAGGGGCTTAGGTGCCTCTCTCAAGAAGTTTGATGCTTTCAAAGAGAGAGGAGAGACTGGGAAAAAAATGAAGGGGGATATGGAATTCAGCAGACATGTGTGTGTGTGTGTGTGTGTATGTGTGTGTGTGTATAATTTTAACTATGTATTTGAGAGTGAGAGAACATGAGCAGTGGGGAGGGGCAGAGGGAGAGGGAGAAGGAGGCTCCCCACTGAGCAGAGAGCCCCACACAGGGCTCAATCCCAGGACCCCAAGTTCATGACCCGAGCTGAAGATAGACGTTTAACTTATGGAGCTACCCAGTCGCCCCATGCCTGTGTGTGCTTAAATAGTAGAAACTTGGTAATGTGAAAAGCTGGTGAAAGAATTTTTATATGGACAAATTGAATATATCTGAGAGGTAGGAGGGTGGTTACTGAAAGTCATTGAGAAGGTAAGAGGTGATGAGACACAGACAACACAGGAGGAGCGACTGACCTTAGTTGTAAGGACAGATCTGTAAATAACACAGAAGGAGATGTAGGCAAGTGTTATTTTTGGTAACAGGAAGATGAAAGAGTTGCCATCTGATGGCTACGTTTTCTTTGGAAGGAGAAAACAAAGTCAGCGGCTGATGCAGAGGGACCGGTGTATCAGAGGGTTGTGAGGTAAAGAGTCGGAAATCGCTTTGCAGAGTGAGAGTACTTAGATCAGAGAAAGAGAAAGGTGGTAGGATGTTGTGGAGTCACATGAAGTTTGTGAACATGGATATTTGTAGTATAAGTAACGTGCCCTTTTGTGTAACTCCCCCTGGCGCCGCTCAGCTAGCTGCTGAAGGCTGGATCAGAGAACCTGAATAGTTTGACTTACCCATGCGTGGGATCTTGCCAGAAATACCGAACCCAAAAACAGAGAATTGGAGGAGTTTTGAGTACTGGCGTACAGGTTATCAAAATGGCGTAAATCTCAGTTGAGTCAGGGAGGAAACGGAGAAAGGCCGAGAGGAGTGGATGAAAATTAGCAAGGTCAGTGAGCAAACAGTTCTGTTGAGGTCAAGAAAGGCAGAAGGGGCGTAGTGGAAATAAGCAATAATAATTGCAGCTAATAGTTATTGTTTGCTTCAGTGAGCCAGGTCCTGCTCTGTGCATTTTAAATGTATTAATTCATTTTATCCTCATATCATAACAATCCTTTGTGGGAGGTTCCATGAAAACAGGCACTTAGCCAAGAAGTAATTTGTTGAAATCACATACCTTTTTGATGGGGAGGGGAGGGGACCCACCTTCAGGTTGTCTGGCTCTAGAGCCCGCATGTTTTTTGTTTTTAAAGAGTTTATTTATGTATTTGACAGAGAGCTCACAAGTAGACAGAGCAACAAGCAGAGAGAGGGGGGGAAGCAGGCTCCCTGCCAAGCAGAGAGCCTGATGTGGGGCTCATTACCAGGACCCTGAGATCAAGACCTGAGCCGAAGGCAGAGGCTTAACCCACTGAGCCACCCAGGCGCCCCAGAGCCTGCATGTTTAAACCAAGATGCTCCATCAAATCTGCTCAAGAGCATGAACAGGAAGGGGAAGAGAAGGTGGCCAGAGACCAACATGTTTGTAACCACATGGTGGTTACAGATGATAAAGTCCCAAGTGTGGCCATAATGTGGTCTGCTGAGTTACTGTGAAGAGGTTATGAGAGAAATGGTCAAGGGCCTTGGAGGCCAGGGTGTTGGGAAGAGCATGCAAGTGAGAGCTGGTGTCAGTCCGATTATGGCAGAACTTAACTTGGCAGATCACAGACGTAGGAACTGCAGAACATCCCATCATTGGGTGAATCATACCATACAGACATGCTGTGCACTATGGCTGGTAGACTGTTTGCAGCCTCCTTGAGCTTGTTGGCTTTTTGAGGCCAGTTGGTGATGTGTTCTACTTCTGAGAGTCGGCATATTGTGTGATTTAAATGTTTGTCGAATGAACGAATACAAAACAGATATGTAGGAATTGAAGTGAAACTCATTTTGCTGTGCTTTCCTTAGGCAATGGATAATTCTCTATTTTCTTTAATATCTTCATTTATTTGTTTTCTGTAGGAAAGCCCATAACAGTGGTGAAGACTCAGATCTAAAACAAAGGAGGAGGTAAAAACATAAAAATGGAAGGAGGGTCGGGGAGAAGGAAGAAGGATCAACCAGAGTGGGAATTGTTGTTGTTAGTGACAGCTTTAAGGTCATTATCAAAGAATTAACTTGGAGATACCAGCTTTGGCTTCATTTGGTTCCCAATCTTCCATTCTGTAGGATCCTTAACAATTTCTCTTTTTTTTCCTGCTTCTTTGTATCTTAGAGGAACTGTCTTGGTTATCTACTGCTACAATAAAACCACTCCAAAACTTGGTGGCTTAAAGCCACCATATATATGTTGTGTGTTTCTGTTGATTGAACAGGCTAGTTTTGCTAGTCTCATATGAAGCTACAGTCAGAGGGCAGATGGGGCTGGAATATTCAAGAGGCCCCTCTCTCTCTCTTGTTTGATGTCTTGGCAAAATGGTGGGAAGCCTTAGACTTCTCTCTCTCTTTGTGGTCCCTCCACCTGGTTCTCAGCTTCTTGAGATGGCAGCCAGGAGGACGCAGGAGCCGCCCGCTCCGTGAACAGATAGATAGTTTGGGACCGGGCAGAGTATAGCCCCTCCACGTCATTCTGTTAATAAAGTCCGTCACAGCTCCAGTGCTAATTGGGGGGAGGGGAAATAAACTCTACCTCTGTTGATCTGGGAAGGGGGTGTGACAGGACTCGGTGCTCATATTTAGTCCACTGCAGGGGTATAGAGCATTGCCATGGCAGATTTTGTTGGAAGTGCTTGATTTTGTGGTCTTTTTGGGGACCGTGGTGACATTTGCCCTAATCTGCTTTCACATGTCTGTAGACTCATTCAGATGTCTCACTGAATCGAGGATCACTGACTGAGGGAGGGGTAATAACTGCTACTGATGTTTGGATTAGTCATTTTATTGCAAAATTCCATCTGAAGAACTAAAGTGAATCTTTCTGAAATTTTTTATTTGTCATAAATGTGTTTTTTTTTTTCTTTTGTTCTTCTCATTTTGTCTTCAGGTCACGCTCACGCTGTAACACGAGCAGTGGTAGTGAATCGGAAAATTCTAATAGAGAGCACCGGAAAAAGAGAAACAGGTAATATTTGATACTGTAGTTATCTGGAACTCCAAAATCAGGGGTTGCTGGTGGTGGTAGAAGCTGTGTATCCTATTTCTTTTTCCTTTTCTCTCTCTGTCTTTTTTTTTCCTCTTTCCTTTCCCTCCCCTCCTCACCCCTCCCCTTCCCTCCCCTTCCTTCTTTTCCTTCCTTCCTTTAAGATTTTGTTTATTTACTTGGCAGAGAGAGAGGAAGAGAGAGAGAGAGCCTGTGCGTGTGAGCTCACAAGCAGGGGGCAGAGGGAGAGGGAGAAGCAGGCTCCCCACTGAGCATGGAGCCCGATGTAGGGCTCAGTCCTGGACCCCAAGATCATAATGAGCCAAAGGCAGACACTTAACCAACTGAGCCACCCAGGCACCCCTGTGCATCCTATTTCTTTCTTTCTTTTTTTTTTTTTAAAGATTTTATTTATTTATCAGAGAGAGAGAGGGAGAGCAAGCACAGGCAGACAGAATGGCAGGCAGAGGCAGAGGGAGAAGCAGGCTCCCCGCTGAGCAAGGAGCCCAATGTGGGACTCGATCCCAGGATGCTGGGATCATGACCTGAGCCGAAGGCAGCTGCTTAACCAACTGAGCCACCCAGGCATCCCGCATCCTATTTCTTAAGTCTGATTTCCTTTTAAGAAGGAATCTGGCATTGTTTTTCTTATCTTTATAATAAGATGATTAAATAACTTGACAACGAGGGTCCCTTCTTGTTAATTAAAAAAAAAAAAAAAAAGATGATCTGTATTTAGGTACAATGTGTAGTGACTTTGTCTAAGGACGGTAAGAAATGTGACCATTCTAGAGGGATTTCTCCCTGAAGTACCTTTTAACGTGACATTACTTATTTTGTCCAGCCCAAACCAAGAGACTTCATGTTTCCTAGATTTCATGGTCTTAGTCTTATTCGTGTACATGAACATATGTGAGAGAGCACCATGCTGGGAGTGAGACGGATTGGGTTGCTGGTTGTCCCAGTTTCTCCCCCTTTCTTTCTTTCGTTGGTTCGTTTTTGTTTTTCAAGATTTTATTTATTTATTTGACAGAGACAGACACAGTGAAAGATGGCACACAAGTCAGGGGAGTGGGAGAGGGAAAGCAGGCTTTACACGAAGCAGGGAGCCTGATGTGGGGCTCCTTCCCAGGACCCTGAGGTCATGACCTGAGCTGAGGGCAGATGCTTAACGACTGAGCCACCCAGGAGCCCCTGGTCATCCCAGTTTCTAACTTAGTCATTCTCAACCGGGAGCAATTCTGTCTTGCCCCTCCAGTCTCTGAGGATGTTTGGCCATGTTTTTGAGACTCTTGATTGTCACAGTTGTGTAGGTGTTGGGTGGGTATCCTGCAGTGCACAGGTCACCCAAGAAGTATCTGGTCCAAGAGATGTCAGTAGTGCCACTGCTGAGAAACCCGTTCCCACCTGATGTGGAGTGCTGGCCTGCTTGCTTTGTTTTCCTGGGTCATCTTTTTCCCTTCTGTAAAGTGAGGCAGCCTGAGGAGATAATCTCCGAGGACCTTCTCCTGTACGTGGAGCCCCGTGCTTGGCACACACTGAATTGGCCTGCCTGACGATAAAGCCTGTGTAACACTAGCCCAGACAGCATTGTGATTGTGGGTGGTTTTCTTAGGAAAGCTTTCTCTGTGGAGCCTTCATCAGGGCTGGAGCCACATGAGACAGGGGTGAGATCTCAGTGTGTTAGGACACCTTTCTCAAGGAAATGCTGACAGTTTCTTCATTTGTAAAAGCACAGGTGTGGAGGGTGACTTTTCCCTCAAGTACCCTCTTCCTGCTGTAAAATTCAGTATCTGCATAAACCACACGAAACAAAGCAAAGAAGGAATAACATATTTTCCTCCTGTTTGCACTTACTGATCAAGCCAGTATCTTAGCTTGTCTGTTTCTGTTTTGCTTGTTGTATTCTAAGTTGTGATCATATATGCTTCAAGTCTCAACTTCTCGGAAGGTGGCCTGTTTAACACCATTGTCTCTTGGGGTCAGAAGTGCTCATGGCGCCATTCGCTGCTCTTACGAAGCACTGTTTGGTTGCCAGCAAAACCTTAAGCAGCCTGTTTTTGATCCAGTTTCTGATCCAGTTTGAATGTTCCTCATACGTGTTTTCTCCCTCACCAGTTTCTCCCTTTGCCCTCCCCAAACGATTTTGTAGATTGGCTTTCTTTATAGTGTATTAGTGGTGCTTTTGAGAGTGGTGATGGTTCTGAATGTTGACATGCCAATGTACTTTGTAAGGCTATTAATGAGAAATCCCTTTCAAAACACACTCTGACCCAAAGGCTTTCAAACTCATTTATTTTACCTGTAGAAATACTGCCCGAGGGTTACATACATTGCCTGTGTCTATAGAAGATGAGGTCTAGGGTGTAGCAAAACCTGGGCAGAGGGAAAAATACGTCTTCCATTTCCATTCTCCATTCCTGAAAATTCTGGTGCAGAGGTGACAGTGTGCGGGGAAGGAGGGGGGCAGACACATTATTTCGTCTGTGGACGCTGAGTCCTCATTATGTTCTGTTACTGCTCACCCCTTCGTCCCATTATTATAGCTTTTTAGATTTTGCCGGAGCCCATTCAGTTCACATCAGAGATCTGAATATTTAAATGGCACCTCTTCTGACAGTCCCAATATGTCTTCTGTCTGTGATGAAGGGTTGTTTCCTCATGTCTGACTTCCAACTTGTTTAAAAAACTTCTTTTGGGGAAGAGGATGCATTTTTTTCAGCCTCATCCTGCCTTATCTCAGCCAACAGTGTGACACAGCCAAGCTCTCAGCAGCAGCCTTTGTGCTGTTATTAAAGGAACTGGGTAACTCTAGAATGGGGCAGACTGAATCCTGGACATGCTGGTGTTCTCCTTCCTGCCAGCCAAGTCTCTCAGTTCAGCCCCAATACTTGATTACCTCTGAAACCAGAGCCTGCACCTGACCCTCCCTGCCTTCCTGTCTCCCTGTGGGAGCCGTAGCCGGGGGCAGCAGGGAACAGACTGTGCAGCGTTGGTTTTTGGACATTTCTCGAAGGCTCTGGTGTGTCCAGTAGAACTGCGGACAGACCCAGATTTACTCGTTTGGAGATTGTGTGTGATCTTTGTAGTTTTGGGGGTATTGTTCCCTTTGTTATTCCTTCCTGCTGGAACTTTTTTGTTTTTTTAAACAAGGATAGATTGTATTTGTTTGTTTTAATGAAAAAGAGCAAGCATGAGTGAGATGATGGGGCTGAGGGAGAAGCAGATTCCTTGCTAAGCAGAGAGCCTGATGCAGGACTCGATCCCAGGACCCTGGGATCCTGACCTGAGTCAAAGTCAGATGCTTAACTGACTGAACCATCCAGGTACCTGTGGATTTTTTTTCTTTTCTTTTCTTTTTTTTTTTTTAAATATAAGGAAGACTTAACCTGTTAGATTTGAGGCCACTCTGGGAATAGTGGGGTGTTTTGTTTTGTTTTATTTTTTAAAGATTTTATTTATTTATTTGACAGACAGAGATCACAAATAGGCAGAGAGGCAGGCAGAGAGAGAGAGAGAGAGAGAGAGAAGCAGGCTCCCTGCTGAGCAGAGATTCCCAATGTGGGGCTCGATCCCAGGACCCTTAGATCATGACCTGAGCCGAAGGCAGAGGCCTAACCCACTGATCCACTTTGGTACCCCTTTTGTTCTGTTTTGTTTTGGTTTTCACCCATGTCTACCTGTTGGATCTTAAGCCTCTTCACTGTTCTGGTGGATAACAACTTGAAACTCTCTCATTTTGTGTGAGGAGGAACACAAGTGAATGCAACAATGTTCACAAATCAGCTTTATCCATAGCAGTTGCTGTGGCTTTTCATAACCATTAAAAGTAAATAATAATAATTCACACCAACTCTGGAAGGCTGGTATTAGGAACACGGATTGTTGTTTAAAACAATTTCGATTTTAGAAAAATGTAACTGTAGGTAAGCACCTCGACTCTCACCTTTGGGTCCAGAGCTGTGGAGGCCAGGTGTGTGAGGGTCCTCCTGTCTGTTGTGTGTTCACACCTGTGTTCCATTCCACACGGTTCCCCATAGCGCCCGAGGGCTTGGCTTCCCCCTTCATCTGGTGAGTTGTTGATGTCTTTCTTTACGCCCTTCCATTTTAGTTGTTTTTCCTTTATTATTTTTATAATCTGGATGAGTATCCTACAGTTTTCTAGGTTTTGAGGTTTGAATAGACAGATTTTTACCACCCCCCCCTTTTTTTTTCAAGAATGAGCTGGAAGTTGGAGCACCATTTGTTGTTGTAACATCTAGGATGACAAACACTTATTTCCCCCTTACTGTCCCTGTATCTTCATCCCTGTCCTCTTGTCTCCCTTTTTATCTTTCTCTTACATTATTTTTCCTCACTTAGTTCCTTTCATTTTCTTTCCTTAGCTTCTCTCCAATCTGTCTTCCTTTCTCTCGTCTTCTTTGTTTTTTTTTTTTTTTTTTTAAGATTTTATTTATTTATTTAACAAACAGAGATCACAAGCGGGCAGAGAGGCAGGCAGAGAGAGAGGAGGAAGCAGGCTCCCTGCTGAGCGGAGAGCCTGATGCGGGACTCGATCCCAGGACCCTGAGATCATGACCTGAGCAGAAGGCAGAGGCTTAACCCACTGAGCCACCCAGGTGCCCTCTCCTGTCTTCTTTGAGTTCTGCTGCTACTTAGGAGCCAGGGAAGCGTCAGGAAAACCCTCCCAAAGATGTGGGTCAGGGCCTCGGTTCTGTCCTGCCCTGGTGTTTGACTTTAGGCAACTCTTGAAACCACTTTAAATCTGAATTTGCTCATCTTTAAGGTGGAAGATATACTAATCTCTGTTGTCGAATGGGTCACATGAACATCACTTAAAACCGAGAAAGTGAGATGCTTGGCAGTGGGACCACATGGTCTGATATTTGGCCTTGAAGTCAGGCTCTTCCTGGCCTGTCCCCCTTCTCCTCCTTCTCCAGCCCCTTCTCCAGCTCTTCCCACTTTTCTTTAGTCCTGTCTTCCTTGCTCCCACATTCACTACCTTTACACACGTGGTTCTTTTCAGACAAGGCCTTCTTAGTCTCTGATTCATCAGTAGGTTTTAATGGCTTCATGAAATTGTGTGTAAAAGTCTCTGTTTCCGGCGCACCTGGGTGGCTCAGCGGATTAAAGCCTCTGCCTTCTGCTCAGGTCATGATCCCAGGGTCGTGGGATCCAGTCCCACATCGGGCTCTCTGCTCAGCAGGGAGCCTGCTTCCTCCTCTCTCTCTCTGCCTGCCTCTCTGCCTCCTTGTGATCTCTGTCAGTCAAATAAATAAATAAAATCTTAAAAAAACAAATCTCTGTGTTTCCAAGTGTACGATTTTCTGGTGATAGGGTCTGTAGCCTTCATCAGAGGCTTAAGGGGTTGTCTCTGTGACCCCCTAACATTTATTAAGGGGTCCTTATGATCAAAACAATGAAGGACAGATGGATAATGGGAAATGAAATTGATATTTCAATTCACTGGTGGGATTAACAACTAAAATGCTTCAGTTTTCTTTAGAAATGACTGCCTTTGCTCTACTGATTTGTGAAACAGTCAGTTCGACTAAATTTATCAAATTGGGAGCCCAGCAAGTACCAGGCAGTATGAAGCTAATGATCTATGTGAATATTCGATTATACCCACTTTCACTAGTTAGAATTTTGAGTCTTGCACCTGAGATCAGAAGGTTCAGCCAGCTGGTACCCAAAGGTCTGAGCCTCTGGGCCTTGCTCTGGACTTGCCCGGGGTGTATGTTGAAGGAGAACCAAGGGAGTAGACTTATCAGAGTAAAACCTTTCACAAGCCGAGATTTCCCTTAAAATACCTTGAGCTTAATAAAATATCCTTTACAGCCAAAGAAACCAGTCAGTAAAATATCCTTTGTGCTATTGATGAAAATAGGCAGTCAGTCCTTCAAGCATTCACTGGGGAGACTCTGTGGATTACTTAGTCATTAGCTTTGATGTGTTGCTAGGCTTTTAGGAGTTGAGGTGGGAGATTTGGAGGGGGCGTGGGGGGGCAGTGATGGAGAAGTTGTCTGGTGTCTTTTGCATAAGCATAAATGTGGAAGTAACTCTGTAGCATGGAGAGGATTAAAAGAGCAAAAGAAGTGAGCGGCTTCAGGTGAGAGCAGGACTAGGGGACATTGGTCGCAGAGGTCCATTTGGGTTTTTCCTTCCTTTTATCCTGGGGCATGTGCGTTATCAACATGTGAGTAATGTGTGTGAGGCTGTGTGTGTGCGTGTGTGTGTGCGTGTGCTAGCACGGTAGAGTACAGAGCAAAGAAGAGGGGAGCCTGCGTTATGAGTGTGACCCTACTTGGAAGGTCACAGTGGTGAGTTCCTAGTTTACTTTATCCTCTGCATCTTAGTCCCACCACCCCCCACCCCCATCCCAAAACATACACACACACACACACACACGGAATAATACCAGCCCTGCCTACCTCACAAGAGGTTTGTAAGGATCCAGGAGGCAATGAAGGTGCTTTGAAAAGTAGAATGTGCCTTGCATAATAAGCAGAGACTATGAGATGAATGAGAATGTTCAGTACTGCTCAGTTTCATCTGAAGTCCCCATACATCTGTAAAATGGGGCCCAGCTCCCTCTAATGAAAAAGTCAGTGTTCCTAACGAATTCATTCCACCACAGGTGTAGTTAGAGTTTCTTCTTGAGGTGTCTTGAGAATCTGTGTCTGAATAATGGGTTAAAATGGTTTTAAATAATAAATACATTCCACAAACTCTCTTATGTTATTGTTTAAAAAAAAAGAAAGGAAGACAAAAGCTGTCTTCTGTGGCGCTGCAACTTGTAGGGATGGTATATCTGAGTGGGGCAAATCTAGAAGATGAAGTTTTGGTAGGGTTTTCTGGTTGTTAGAGTCATTAAATAAAACAAGAACAACAACAACAAAACAACAAAAAACACCAGCTTATTATCCTTGTGCCTCAAGGAAAAGGATGAGCTTTGAATGGTAGCAAGCTTAAACCAGTGGGTAGTTTTTCCTCATTGCCTGAAAATAGGTCCCCTTGAAAGCATTCTCTGTTGCCCTGTCCCTTATTTGTCCCTTGTTTGAAGCAAGGTAAAAACGGGGGGGTCTGGAGAGGGCAGTTCATCTGAATCCAGTAAAAACAGACAGTGTTCACCATGGTGCAGATTGCAAGGGTTACTGATTTCCACTTTAATAAGTCCATTCAAGATTTAGGTATTTGATATGGATGATTTAGGGCTTCCAGAGCATAATCAAAGTTGACAGAGATGACTCTAGTAGTACAAAGTTATAGCAACCGAGGAATGCTGTCAGATTACTGAGCCCTTGAGGTCGAAGTAGGTTGCAAAATTACAAAAACAGAATGAGTTTGAAAGGGAAATTGCACCAAAGGCAGCCCATTTTTGTAGGGAAAGCATAAGGAATAAATGGAAGAGACAGAAACACCTTTAAGGGCAAATGAGAATAATTTATTGATGGTGGGGGTAGGTTGGGAAAAGCAAATGAATTTTTTGCTTGCTGGTCTTCAGGGAGTGTGTCGACAGATGCCTGGAACCAACATAAATTTCCCCAGGGAATAAAAATTACTGAAAAAATAGATGAAGATTGGTTTATAGCAGGTGATCCAGAAATGAATGAGTTGATGAGAAACGCAAGTCCACAATCACTTGGGACCCACAGGCTTAATATTAGTGATGGAGTGGCCATATGAAGCAATTGTCTGGACGGTCATGCTATCGCTGAAGAAGAGAGGTTGGTTTCGACATGTCTCACTGGCTTGGAAATAAAACACAAAGAGAGAAAACGTAGAGTTTTAAAGCTAGAAAGGATCTTTGCAGTAATTCGGTAGATGAAGAGACAGACTTGACCTAAGATAAGCAGTTTGCCCGGAGCTGGGATAAGGCAGAGCTCAGGAACACCGTTCATCTTGAAGCTTTGTCATACATTAGCTCCGTGGGCTTTCTCAGGTTCAGCCTTAAACGTGGTCTTTATCCCAGTGAACAAGGAGTGACTTAAGAAATGCTAGAAAGGAAGGTTCTGTTAGGAACAAAACTGCCCAGGTAAAGGTAGAGGGCCAAGTGAGATCCATGGGGTTTGGTAACATAAGGAATTTCGTAGAAGAGGCAGAACTGTAATTGGGAAGTGAGAAAGAGACCAGGGATAGTCATCATCTTCATTATTGTTATCAAGTGATTATATGGCATTTCGTCTTCAAAACCTTTTGCAGACTTTAATTGTCAAGTGCAGTCATAATCTAAATTGCATAGGTCGTCTGGAAAAGTAGGGTGTTTGAGTTTGGTGAACCATACGGGAAACGTTTAGAATTCTCATATTCAGAAACATTGTTGGATTATGCCTTATTCTAAAGCAGTGGTCTCCCTTATATAGTAATTAAAAAAATAGAAGTCTTGTTATGATAGTCTTCCTGACCCAGCTGTTAACTCTCCTTTCTTGTGGATGAGGAAATGGACAAAATATGGGAAATGTAGTTCTTACCTTGAAGAGTGCATGAAAGAAGCACTTAGAATTTTTGAGGTTCACTTTTAAGTGCAGCATTTGAAAATGAGTACATCCCCAGTGTAACTGACAGTGGACTCCTTTTTTCCCCTTGAGACTGTCATGCCTACCTCTCCTATGAGAGCACATTTGACTTTTTAAAAGGAATTATGTCGATACAATGCTTGCAGTGTTTTTATTCTTCGAAATGTACATCTTTACACCAAAATTAAAATACAGCAGGAGAGGAGCGAAAACGCAGTCCTGGTATATCCCATACTTAGGGGTAAATGACACAAGGCAAACTTGTTAAGAGAGGACATCTTTTACTTGAATGTCTATTTATTTATTCTCTCATGCACAGAACAATTCACTCCTGCCTTTTAAGGATTGAGCATTATTATAGTCTTGCTTTTAGGGCTAGGATTTTTCCTTTCCACATAGCACCTGTGTTTTCTGGAGCAGTTCAGGGATGGAAGAAGTGACACTTTCATTCTTGTAATGAGGCTCCATTAACCAGAGGCCTTTTGTAAGGGTGTAATTTCAAACTTCATTACAGACTAAGGCAGCTACACAACCCATTACTCAGAGAAAATGTGCTTCTGTTGTGACTCTCCAATGAGCCTTACATTTTTAATGTGCCTTGTTAGAATATTTATGAAACAGTATCACCAGTAGAGGGCATCTGTCTTTGAAACAGTATCACCAGTAGAGGGCATCTGTCTTTGAAACCTGTGAATATCAACTGACAGGGTTTCAAGGCCCTCGCTTTAGACTTTTCCATTAGAAAAACAGAAGTTAAAGGTACATGTCATAGTCTGAAATCCTTTCTGATTCAGTTTTCATTACTAGCAAGTTATCAGAAGTTTGCATGGTCATGTCTTAGGAGTTTTATTATTTTATCATCAGGGTAAAGTCTGAGTATGAAAGGAACCTGCTAAAATCCACACTGGAAGGGAATGAGTGTATACAAATTGTACTTTCTTTTAAATGTCTGTCCTCTGGGAAAAGTCTGTTTGCTATGCTGGTAGGCTTGCCCTCTGAAAATATCTGAAGATGCTGAGTTCCTGATTAAAAAAATTTAGCGTTGTGAAATTTAGTCCTGTCCATGAACTGTGTATCAGGTTAGCTAAGATGGAAGCTATGGCCTAAAAGACTCCAAGGTTAGGAGGAGATGTGGGTTTTATTTTATTTTATTAAAAAAAAATTTTTTAAGATTTACCAAATCAATCAATCAATCAATATTTACTTATTTTTAGAGAGAGCAAGAGCTAGTGCATGAGCATGGTGAGAGGGGCAGCAGGAAAGCGGGTCTTAAGCAGAGTCTGCAGTGAGTGCAGAGTCTGATAAGCGGCTTGATATTACAACCCTCAGACCAGCACCCAAGCTGAAAACCAGAAGTCAGTCGCTTAACCAACTGTGCCATCCAGATACCCTAGGAGACCTGGGTTTTATGTGTTTTTCTGGGCAATTTGAGGTGTGGGCTCCTGTGTGAGGGGTGAAAACTCCTGCCAGCCTGACCCCTTCCTGTTGAGTGTCTCTTCTGAACTCTAGGACTGCTCCCCCACCAGACTGTCACATGATAATATAGAATGGCTCAGAGATCATAGGTCCTGGCTGCAAAAATACATGTATATGTTTGTATGTATATGCACATGGCGTTTTCAAGCAGGAGTGTTTGTTGCAAAGAATGATGAATAATTATGACCTCAAGTAGTACACCTTCTCCTATTTTTCTGTAGATAATTCTAATGTTAAGGTTCATAGCAGTGTATATTCAATTTTAATTTCCTCTGTACATGCTCTGAGACAGGGAACTATGTTCTTGAATCTGTAAAACATGCCAGGACTGTATCCTGTTAATTTTCAAGTAACAGCCTATTTGAAATGAAAGCTTCAATGAGGAAACAGAGTTCAAAGGCTCAAAGTGTTAACAGATCATTTTTTACCTAACATGATTTCTTTTTAGAGATATTTGAATAGGCTTCTTCTTCCTAAAGTACTGTTCTTTTTAACTTGAATTCGCTTTACATTGTCTTTAAGTGGATATTTGTTACTCATGTGCTGATTTGCATTTATAAGCAAATCTAAATGCCCCCCTCCCGCCACAATCTATACTAAGCACTGTTAATAAGACAATCAAAAGATACCTGTTCAGAGAGGGAAATGTCTCCAGACTTGTCTGTTTGTTCTTTTCATTTTGGGTTTGAAGTAGTCATGTGACCATGTAGTCACAGTTGTGTTGTGATGACCTTGAAGTTTCATGCTGCTGTCTCACACGCTGAGAGCATCAGTGTCTAGAGCAGCTTCCTGAAGAACTTACAGAAATTAAAAGTAAAATATTCAGGGTTGCCTGATGGCTCAGTTGGTTAAGCATCTGCCTTTGGCTCAGGTCATGATCCCGGGACTGAGTTCTGCATGGGGCTCCTATCTCAGTGGGGAGCCTGCTTCTCCCTCACCCTCTGCAGCTCTCCCTGCTTGTGCTCTCTCTCTCTGTCACATAAATAAAATCTTAAAAAATAAAGAAATAAAAAGGTTAAATATTAAAATAACAGGTATTTCTTTTTTTTTTTAAGATTTTATTTATTTATATGAGAGAGAGAGAATAAGAGCTCAAGCAGGCAAGGGAGCAGCAGAAGGCAGCTCCTTGCCGAGCTGGCAGCCAGACATGGGACTCCATCCCAGGACTCCTGAATCATGACCTGAGCTGAAGGCAGGTGCTTAACTGACTGAGCCACTCAGGCATGCCCAGGTGTTTGATTTTTGCAAGGAATGCTCATGGCTTCGCCACATCCTTGCTCTGCATTCCAGACGGTACTGCTTTAACTTCCCCACCTCTCCTCCACAGCAGCTTACCCTTGTTACTAGAAAGACTTGATACAGACAAGGTCCAGAACTTCTGCAATGTGGTCGATACATGGGTATTGTTAGGTTCATACAGTATCTTAACAACCGGGATTGGTGGTCAATACTTAAAAACTGAAAGAGTTCACTTTAAACATATAAATTTGTAGGTTATTTTTAGAAAATGAGAGGATTTGGAAACCCTATCCTGTGATCTCACATGGCAGGTGCCTGTGCCCCCCAGCATCCCCCACCCTGGATTTCCCTTTTCCTTACTTGCATTTCCTCCCTGGCCCCTGACCACACCGAGTGTTGACCCCACTGAGCGTTCACCGTTCACTGCACTGCCTTGTCACCGTGTCATCAGCCGTCCTCAGAACGCTCTGTGCCTGCTCAGCGGCTAATGCATGGTGCTGCCACTGTTAGCTTTCTGTACTTCTAGTTTTCTGTCTTAAAAATGAGGGTTTGGGGAGGGTGCCTGGGCAGTGCAGTCAGTTAAGCGTCCAACTCTTGATTTCAGCTCAGGTTATGATCTCGGGGTCATAAGATTGGGTTCTGCGCTGAACGTGGTTCTCTCTCCCTCTCCCCCTGCTCCTCCCCCCAGTCCCTTCACTCTCTCTCTCTCAAAAAAAGGGTTGGGGGGATCATGTCTGGCACTTCCTGTCTTTGACAACTAGTGTGAGTTTTTAAGAACATTTCAAGCAAAATTATTGATTGTTACTTTGATTTAGTGCATTAAAAAAAAAAAAGATTTTGTTTCATGATTTAAGATCAGCCCTATAGCAGACAACACTGTTTGTCTAGTCAAAACTGAACTATGTTTTAAATGGTTTTTTTGCTTGACTTGGCTATTTCTTAAAAGATTTTAAGCCAAAGATAGAAGCCTTAAACTAATACATACTTACATATTTATGTATGAATATTCTAACACACACATACATGTGTGTGTATACAAGCTTATTTACTTATGGGTATGTTAATCCAGCTAATACCTTCTTAGCTTTAAGTGACTTTAATAAAATTACTTCTTAAATATCTTTGCTTCTTAATAACTTTTCAAGAACGTATTCGATAACTTCTTAACTTGGAAAAGCAGGTTGAGAATGAGCCAAGAAATAGAGCATCACACTTGTGAATGTTAACTGGAGATGAATGGTCTTTCCTTACAGAATACGGCAGGAGAATGATATGGTTGATTCAGCGCCTCAGTGGGAAGCTGTATTAAGGAGACAAAAGGAAAAAAATCAGGCGGACCCCAACAACAGACGATCCAGACATAGATCTCGCTCGTACGTGGACTCTTTTTTATACTTTTGTTCAGAAAGCACTGAGCTTGAAGTGACATGCAGATTCTCGGGCAGATGGGGCTGTCTCTTTGAGGTCTTCTAAAGTGACTTTAGTTCCACCATGATTATCCCATTGTTTGTTTGTCATATTTACCTTCTTCTGTTTGTGACGTTCATTAACTCCAGCTGAAGCCGTAGAAGTTGGAGCATTGCCAGAACAAAATGTCAAAAACAAGGCTATCAAGACTCTGTTTTGTTTTGTTTTGTTTTGAAACAAAGCATACCTTCAACCAAGTAAGTAGGAAGTCTTTGTTCTGGAGCCTGGCTGTTGGCAGAAATACCTGCTGCTTCTCTCAATTGGAGTCTGCAGAATTCTCTGAAGTCTTGTTCGAGATTGAACCAGATGTGAATATCTTCCTATTAAATTACCATTTGTGAGCAGTAGGCAGTGAGTGATTCATTACACCCTGATGTTGGGATTTGCCTGTGCCTTCTGTTGCTAGGCAATACCATGTGTGAGCACAATTACCCCGTAATGATGAGATTGCCAGTCCTCCAAATTAATTTTCTTTTTGAGCTGATAAAATTTCTAGGGTTTTTTGGTTTTGTCCTTGTTTTTTAATGCATGCATCATACAGATTTAGGTACCCCCCCATCCCCATGCCACTTCTCAAAGCAGACCTTTTAGTGTGAGCTGGGACTAACTACCCATCCCTTTGTGATCCTAGGTGGTTAGATGTCTTATTTGTGGAAGGAGGGCTTGGTGTCTCAGATAGGGTGGTGGAAGGACGCCAGGGACAAACTGTTTGCAGAGACAAACTGTAGGGAAGTGGAGGGGGGATCCAGGGAGCCAGGCACCGGGGGGTCAGTTTGGGTCAACAGAGTCTAGGAAAGGGCTTGGAGGACACACCCAGGACCCCATGTAGCTCTAAAGGATGCTTTTCAGTCTTAGATGCTTACTTTTAAATTAGAAGTTATCCTAGGGTGTGGTTTTGTTTTTATCAGTAGTACATCCTAATGAGTGATGTCTGTTTTTTTTCCGAATAGAAAACCCTCAAATAGTCACTATGCAATGTACCAGACCCTTACAGATTTAATTTATTTGTTGCTCCCTTAAGTTTTTGTTCTGGAACCTAATTAAAAAGTACAATTTAAAGCAGAAGTTAAGGAATTTTCCTTTGTCTTGAATACTACCATCACCGGCTCCATTATAAAAGAGAGGTTTAGAATGGCAAAAATCAAGACCTCCTGTTTGACAGTTTAACCAAAAGGCACAGAATCCCAAGATCAGGATGCAGCATAGTCATGGGTAAATCATCTGCAACCACACTTTTCCCTTTCCATGTGGAATCTTCTTCTCTGAGGGACTTGTAATACACAAGGTTTGGTGACTTGGCGTTAAGTCTTAAAAGCAACATTTAGGTCTCTAATAATTTCTAGAGCATTGGAAGTTCAATTTAATGCCAGTAGTAAATTTCATTTATTAAATAGGGGAATGTAAAATAAAGTTGGGAAAAATTTTATATATAAATTCTGAAAAAGAAAAAACTTTACTGGAGGCACCTCTCAATGGGTGTATAGATTGTTTCCACTTTTTTGCTACTGTGTTAAAAGTTTCTGTACATGTTCTGTACAAGTGTATCTGTGGAGTAAGTTATCTTATGCCCTGGGTGGAATTGCTGGGTTAGAATCTATTTCCAATGATATTAAATGTAACTATAAACTACCAAAATGATTTCTAAGAAGGCTGTATCATTTTATACTCCCACAAGCAGTGAATGAGAGTTCTAATTCTGCCCCATTCTTGCAAATACTTAGTTCTGTCTTATTAATTTTAATTAGTCTGTTTGGCTTGAAGTGGTATCCCATTATGGTTTCAATTAACATTTCCCTGATGACTAATGATGTTACCCGCATTTTCCTGTGCTTTTTGCTTACTCATGTTTAAAGTGTTTAAGTTTTTGCCCGTTTTAATTGGATTCTTTTTTATTATTTATTTGTAGGGTTCTTTATGTAGCCTGCATATAAGTTCTTTTTTAGATATGTGTGTGATGTGGATTTACTTCTAGCTTTGTTTTGCTTTTTCATGTTCTTACCATTGTTTTTTGATAGGCAGACACTTTAAATTTTGATGAAGATACCATTTCATTTTCATTTATAGTTAAGACTTTTTTACATCATATATATATATTATGTATATATATATATTTATTTATTTAAATTTTATTTTTTATTTATTTACTTGACAGAGATCACAAGTAGGCAGAGAGGCAGGCAGAAAGACAGGGGGAAGCAGGATCCCCACTGATCAGAGAGCCCGACTCGGGGCTCGATCCCAGGTGGGATCATGACCTGAGCCAAAGGCAGAGGCTTTAACCCACTGAGCCACCGAGGCACCCCAAGACTTTTTTACCTCTTAAGGAATATTTGCCTACCCCATAGTCACAAAGATGTTCCCATACCTTTTTCTAGTAGGTTTATAGATTTTGCTTTTTATTTAGGTCTGTCATCCCTCTAGTATTAATGGTTCAGCGTGTATGAGGTAGAGGTAGATATTGAGAAGTTTTTTCACGGTGCTTATGCAGTGTTCCACGTCTGTTTGTTAAAAAAGACTTATCTTCATTGAATTGCTTTGGAGCCTCTGTTGAAAATCAATTGACTGCCTATATATGGGCCAGTTTTATTTCATTGATCTATTTGTCTATTCCTAAGCCTCCATGTTGTCTTGGTTACCATAGCTTTATGTAAGACTTGAATCAGGCAGTGTCAGTTCTCCAATTTTTTTTTTTTTCCAAGATTGCTTTAGCTATTTTAGATCTTCTGCAGTTCTACATGAATTTTTGAATCAGGTTGTTAGATTTTATGGGAAAAAAAAAGAACCTTAAGCTTATGAATCTATAGCTCAATTTGGAGAAAATTCTTAACTTTCATTTAAGCCTCTTAAGATACAGCAATAAATAAAGCCTCTTAAGATATAGGAATGTATCTTGGATTTTAGTACAGAGTTGCTGCATTTATTTTATTGTATTTAATCCTAAATTATTAATATTTCTTCTTTATTTCTTTCTTTTTAAATTCACTTGACAGAGATCACAAATAGGTAGGAAGGCAGGCAGAGAGAGAGAGGAAGAAGCAGGGTCTCTGTGGAGCAGAGAGCCTGATGTGGGGCTCTATCCCAGGACCCTGAGATCATGACCCAAGCTGAAGGTAGAGGCTTTAACCCTCTGAGCCACCCAGGTGCCCCCTAAATGATTAATATTTTTAGTGGTACTGAACCCTACTTTTAAAATGTCATTTTCCAATTGTTGGTTAGTAGATAGAAACAGAGTATTTTTTATGTTAATATTGTATCTTGCCACCCTGCAGCCTTATTAAATTGATTTTGTATCTCTGGAAGCTTTTTTTTTTTTTAATTCTTAGGATTTTTTTCACATTTACAGTGTTATTGTTCAGACCGCAGACCGCTTTCCTTTATTTCTAATCTTGGGTCTTCCAATATAGTGAATTACAGTGTTGCATAGAAGTAGTAGGAACGGAGACCTCCTTAGCCTGTTCTCTTTCTTAAGGGGAAAACATTCAATATGTCATATTAGGTATGGCGGTAGCTGTAAGATTGAAGAAGATCATTCTATTTCTAGTGTAAGAGTTTTTCTCATGAATGAGTTTGAATTTTGTTACAAGCTTTTTCTGCATCTGAGATGACAGTATGTGGGTTTTCTTCTTTATTCTGTTAGTGGGAGAATTACAATGATTCAGTTTTGAATGTTACATTCTTGCATTTCTGAGATAAGTCCTGATGCAGTATCCCTTCTATATATTGCTGGATTCTATTCAATATTATTTTGTTGAGAAATACTGGTCTGTAATTTTCTTGTAGTATCTTTGTCAGGTTTTGGTAATAGGCTTTTTACTGGTCATTTAAAATAATTTGACAAGTGTTCTCCTTTTCTCCATTTTCTGAAATAGTGAATGTAAAAAAAAATAGCATTATTCCTTCCTTGAATGTTTGATACAGTTTACCAGTAAAACCATCTCTGCCTGGAATTTTCTTTATGGAAAGTTTCAAATTACAATCTCGGTTTCTTGAACACATATTGATTGATTGGGCCATTCTGATTTTTACTTGTTATGTGTAGGTTTAAATATTCTTTAAAAAGTGTTTGTTCATTTTGTCTGAATTATCTTTTCGCAAAAATTTGTTCATAATAATTATTTAGTATCTTTTTAACATCTGTTGTGATATCACCTATTTTACTCCTGATGTTGATAATTTGTTTTCTCTCTTAATTTTCCCTTAATCTATCTTTTCAGAGAACTAACTTGGGGTTTATTGATTTTCTTTGTCATCTTTTACATTGATTTTCACTCTTTATTACTTGCTTCTATTCATTTTGTTTTTTATTTGTTTTTTTTCATCTTCTTAAGGTAACACTGATATGAAACTCTTCTCCCTTTTAAATTTAAGTGTAAAGTTGCAAGTATTCCCCACGCCCTGTAGTTTAAACTGTATCTCACATATTTTGCTAAATATTTTCATTATCATGTGGTTCAAAATCATTTTTAATTTTTTGTGATTTCTTTGACTCTAGACTTTTTTTAGTAGTGTTTTGGTTAATTTCAAATATTAGAGGATTTTCTAGATATCTCATGAGTATTATTGATTTCTAATTTAATTCCATTGTGATTAAAAAAAGAATCTGTGAGATTCCTTTGAAATTTATTGAGACTTGTTTTATGACCTAGCATATGATCTTTCATGATGAATGATCTGGAGGACTTGAAAAGAATGAGTATTCTCAGGCACTGGGTGTAGTCTATAAATGTCAAGTAGATCTAGTTAGCTGATAATGTTGTTCAGATGGTCTGTGTTTTTCCAATTTCTTTGTTTACTCTTCAATCAGTAATTGAGAGAGGGATGTTAAAATTTCCAGTAATGATTACGGATTTGTCCTTTGTACTCTTTGGTTCTGTCAGTTTTTGCTTCAAGTTATTTTGAAGCTCAGGTATTAGGCTTCATATTTGCAATTTTTTTGCCTTCCTGATGAATTGACCCTTTTATCATTATGAAATATCTTCTTTATGCTGACAATACTCCTTTCTCTGTGTCCGCTACATGCACAGACACACATACCCAAACTCCTGTGTGTGTATGTGTGTGTGTGTGTGTGTGTGTGTGTGTGTGTATCCATGGCATCTTTTTAATGCTCATTGTTTGCATGTTACATCATTTTTAATTCTTTCATATTTAGCCAAGGTGTAGTTTTCTATTTAGAGTCCATCTTGTGATCTCCTGTAGACAGCATACAGTTGGGCTTTCTATTTTTAATCTAGTCTGACCATCTCTACCTTTTAAATTGAATGTTAGTATATTTGTACTTCATGTAATGATTAATATTTGGTGGTTTAAGTGTAGCATTTTGCTCATTTTCCTCTTTACTGTATCTGTTTTTTGTTGGTCTTTTCTTCCTTTCCTATTATATTTTGTTTTAATTGAATAGTTTTTGGTACTCCGTTTTACTTTTAATTAACACCTTCCCTATAGTTTTAATTATTTTTTTCTTGAGTGGTTTCTTGATGGCTTACAGTATGATTTCTTAATTTATCACAGCGTGTTTAGGATTAATATCATAATATGTAAAATTTAGAAGTCTTAAAAAATTATAGATCCCTTTATCCCCTCTCTTTGTCCTTTGTGCAGTTGTCATGCATCTTATTTTTGCCTATTAGTAGCCCCATGTTACAATGTTACTATCTCTGCTTAAACAGGAGGTAGTTTTTAAAAGAAATCAAGAAAAGGAAAAAGTTGTAGTTGTTATAGTAGACAGAAAATAGTTCCCTGGATGTGTCCATATCTTAGTCTCCAAGACTTGTAAATATTTTATGTTAGATGACGAAGAGGAATTAATGCTGCGGGAATTAAGATTGTTAATCAGTTGACCTTCTGCCAGAGATCGTCTCCTAAGTTATCCAAGTATACTCAAAGTAACCCCAGGGTCCTTAAAAAGTAGAAAAAAGAACAGGAGAAGGAATGAGAATGATTCAGTTTGAGAAGAATTTAATCTGCTTTGCTTGCTTTGAAGATGGAGGAAGGGACCATGAGCTAAAGAATAGGGGTAGCCTTTAAAGTTGGAGGAGGTAAGGAAGTTGATTTTCCCCTAGAGCCTCCAGAAAGTAATGTAGCTCTGTCAACACCTCGATTTTAGTCCAGTGAGATCTCAGTCAGATTTATGACCTACAGAACTGTATGATAAGAAATTTGTGTTGTTTTAAGCCACTAAGTTTGAGGCAATTGGCTACAGCCACAATAGAAAATGACTACGTTTACCCACTTGCTTACTATTATCAATGTGTTCTGTTTCTTCCTCTAGATCTGACATTGTTTTTCTTCCTTTGGCATGTCTTATAGTACCGGTCTGCACATGATACATTCTCTCAGCTTTCTGTGAAAATATCTTTATTTTAACCCTGATTTGTAACAGATAATATCACTAGCTGTAGGCTTCCAACTTGGTAGGTTTTTCCTTCCCACTTAAAAGAGATGGTTCGGTTGTGTTCTGGTTTCTGTCATTTCTGATTAGTCAGACTTCATTCTATAGGCACTGTTTGGACTTTGTCTTTTTTTTCTGCTAGCTACTTTTATGATTTTTCCATTATCTTTAGTTTTTAATCTATATGACCGTGGAGTAGCTAAATGTGGTTTTCTTCATATTTATCATTTATGTTGTTGTAATTTGATTTTTTTCACCAAATTTCAGAGATTTTTGGCCACTATCGTTCAAGTTCTTTTTTTCTGAGCCATTCAGTCTTCTTCTTTCTTGGGCATCTAGTTGTATGTATGCTAGACCATTTAGTATTGTCGCACAAGCAAACAAAGTTCTGTTCATTTTTAAAATCCTCGTGCCCCCCCCCCTTTTAAATTTTGGTCATTTCTGTTGATATGTTTTCAACCTCATCAACTTTTTCCCCCCTGTGTTGTCCAATCTGCTCTTAGAGCCACTCTGAACTTTATACTTTCCTGTTTAGAATTTCAGTTTTGTTCTTTATATACTTTTACTTTCTTTGTTGAGATTTCCCATCTGTTAATTTATTATGTCCATATTTTCCTTTAAATTGTTATATACATTTGTACAAAATGTTTTAAAGCCATTTTTGGTGAGTTCCCATGTCCGTGACTTTCAAAACCTATTTCTATTGACTGCTTTTATTATTTCTTAGATTATGGCTATATTTTCTTATTTCTTTTTTTTTTTTTTTTTAAAGATTTTATTTATTTATTTGACAGACAGAGATCACAAGCAGGCAGAGAGAGAGGAGGAAGCAGGCTCCCTGCTGAGCAGAGAGCCCGATGCGGGACTCGATCCCAGGACCCTGAGATCATGACCTGAGCCGAAGGCAGCGGCTTAACCCACTGAGCCACCCAGGCGCCCCTATATTTTCTTATTTCTCTACATATATACTTATTTTTTATTATATGCTGAAAATTTTAGATAATATCTAGGAGGAGGTTTGGATTATGCTGTCTTTCTTTAAAGAGACAAATTTTGTTCTGGCAGGCAACTAAATTATTGTTGACTACTCATTTTCTTTTTTTTTTAAAGATATTATTTATTTTAGGGAGAGAGCTGGGCAGGCATGAGTGTGTCTATGACTGGGGGGAGGTCCAAGGGGGGAGAGAGAGGGGCAAGGAGACTCCACACTCAGCTGAGCCTAAGGCAGCAGGATCATGACCTGAGTCTAAATCAAGTCGGCCACTTAGGGGACCCAGCCTCTCAGGTGCCCCAGTTGTTGGCTACTTTTGATCTTACTTTTTATGCTTGGTTTTATGCTTTCATAGGGTGGGACTTGTTAGACTTTGTCATTAGCTTAGGATGTGTTGTTGTTGTTGTTTTTAAAGATTTTATTTATTTATTTATTTGACAGAGATCACAAGTAGGCAGAGAGGCAGGCAGAGAGAGAGGAGGAAGCAGGCTCCCTGCTGAGCAGAGAGCCCGATGTGGGGCTCAATCCCAGGACCCTGGGATCATGACCTGAGCTGAAGGCAGAGGCTTTAACCCACTGAGCCACCCAGGTGCCCCTAGGATGTGTTTTTTACTTTAGGCTTGGTCCTTATTCCTAAAGCCTGGCCTTTCTGGAGTCTTAATTGACTGCACACTGTGCTCAGCATTGCTTCTCCAACAGCAACTGCATCAGAACTCTGTCCCCTACCACTTCCCACTCTCTGGTGTCCCCATTCAGCTCGAAGCCTTGCAGCACTGCCATCCCTTAGGCTCACATAGTCTTACCCTGCTTATGTAGAGATTAAGTGCAGTGAATATACTCAGCCAACCTTACAGAAAACCCCATACAGACTTCTGGAGCCCCCTTTTGTATTTTGTTGTGCACTGTATATTCATTCCATCCTTATCAATAGCTTTACATTCTCAGGTGCCTGGGTAGCTCAGTTGGTTAAGCAACTGCCTTAGGCTCAGGTCATGATCCCGGAGTGCTGGGATCGGTCCCACATTGGGCTCCCAGCTCCATGGAGAGTCTGCTTCTCCCTCTGAGCTTCTCCCCTCTCATGCTCAGTCTCTCACTGTCTCTCTCAAATAACAAATAGTGTCTTAAAAAAAAAGTAGCCTTACATTCTCATCTCTGCCCCCTTAGCGCTGTGAGACTTGTTTCTTGAGCTCCACTTTCCCTTTTCCACATCGGGAAGGCGCCTCTAGGCAGAACACTGAAGCAGTGGGGGGCTTGCCTTGTGCTTCCCTCCCCTCAACTATCACAGACTTATCTTCTCTGTTGCCCAATGTCTGAAAAACAGTTGCTTTGTATATGTTTTATAGATCTTGAGGAGGAAACATTCATCTGATACCAGTTACTGCATTGTCATCACAAGCAGAAGCTCAGGAATACTGTTTTGAGGTGGAGAATTATTTTCTTTTTCTTGAACTCACGATCTTAAGATCAAGGCCTGAGCTGAGATCCAGTTGGAGGCTTAACTGACTAAGCCACCCAGATGCCCTGATAGAGAAATACATTTAAATTGGGTATTGCTTTGATTAGATCAACTGATATCAGAAAATAATGGTATTTTAAACTTAAAATCTTATTTAAACTTTAATCTTAGCTACATGATAAAAATATCAGATCAGGTAGAGGATTATCACAGAAAAATGCAATAATATGAGAGAACTCCATTAAGAGTTTGCTGTTCTGGAGTTTAATTTTAAAGCAAACCATAAAAAGATTTAGCGGGACGCCTGGGTGGCTCAGTTGGTTGGACGACTGCCTTCGGCTCAGGTCATGATCCTGGAGTCCCGGGATCGAGTCCCGCATCGGACTCCCAGCTCCATGGGGAGTCTGCTTCTCTCTCTGACCTTCTCCTCTTTCATGCTCTCTCTCACTGTCTCTCTCTCAAGTAAATAAATAAAATCTTAAAAAAAAAAAAAAAGATTTAGCAAATATTTGGCTAACTTTGTAACTGAACTTGGTTGATTAAGTATGTAACTGATAGGGCCAAAGTGCAATTAAATAAGTGAAGGGGAAAAAAATGTCTATTTGAAGAGCAATTCATTCAGAATTTGCTCTGCCTCCTTGGTAAAAAGCAGATTGAGAAAGAAGAACTTCTCCACAGGAAGACCCTTTGGAAATCTGTGGTGGACTAGTGTGAGGTGGTTTTTAGCTCGGAAGATGGTGATGGTAGAAACACAGAGAAGTGAATGGAAACACATATTGGAAGTAGTGGTGATGGATGTGGAATGTTAGAGGTATTTTGGATGAATTTTTTCTTTGGGGCTGATGGAGTGGGTAGTCGAGGTTTTCCTGAGGTCAGGCGAGATGAGCTGGAGATATGTGGGGAAAGAGTGTCAAGATTTATTTGTTTGGTTAGGTTTGAGAAACCAAGTGGGTAGTCAAATGGAAATGTCAAGTAGGCAACTAGATAAAACTGTTAAAACTCTGCAGGTTGATGAAATACCTCATTTCGACACATTGGGCCCTCTTTGATTTGAGCTATGACATTACAAACCAGGAAGTTACCTGCTGGGTGCTGTGGTCAGACCTCTGTTGGCACTCTGGGCCTCCCAGTGTTAGCTTACTGCCTAATCTCCATCAACTCCCCCTGTCCTCTGTACAAACATTAGTACCATTCTCACAGTTTTGCTGAAAATTCAAGTCATACTTGAATTCAGGTACCTATGACATTATATCTATAATTACAGTTACTATAATTAGTAAGTTCTTCAGATCTTGGTTAATCTCTACAAAACCGTAAGGAAGTGACTTTTTTTTTCCCCTTGAGATGAGGAGGAGGAGGGGGGATATGAAAAGAGTAGGATGGGGCTACCTCACATGAAGATAAGAATTTGGGTCTATGCAAATTTAGGAACCACTACTACTTTTAAGAAAAAAATGGAAACACCACTAGAATAGCCTCTGAGAAAGTAATTAAAATTATTCTTCACATATATTTGGAATTTTAGATATAGAGTAAACCACTTACCTCTCAATTACTCCCATAGTCTTAAATCCCTACTGCACTGTCTAGAAATCATCACATGGAGATATATCTGCTAGGAGCTTGGAATGCTATGATACATTATTCACGCATGTTCCATTCATTCTATTTTTTAAAATTCCCAGTGAAAAGCCAGGGAGCTGTATTTATTAAAAATACCAGAGTCATACTGTAGTATGAACTATAATACCCCTCTCTCCTAAAACACATTACACTATAATCTGATTGCCTCTCATCTAGGTCTTGGAGAACTTAAGTTCTTTCTAGTACATTTGCAGCTATATTGGTATCACATTCTTGTTTACTTATTAGAAAACTTTGATGAAACTGCTTTTCTATGTGAGTAAACCTTTACTCATTGGAATATTTGGAAGAGGCATTGAAGCTAAAACAATTAGTTCTTGTAGGTTCAACTTGTGTGTGTGAGAAGACTCGGGCTCCCTCTGGTGGTAATAATGACACACTATTTTACTGAAAAATGATGCCCAGATGAGATTGTCAGGGTGAAGTGATGTTCCCAGTTAAATACCACACAGAAGTCTGATGCCTTAAATATTGAGCATGTAGGTTTGGGAAGTGACTGAATGATCTTCAGCAGCTAGGTTGCTGGGCTCTGTGGCTTCCTAATCCTTCTTTAATTCTGACATGGAGGGGAGGAAAGAGGGAAGGAGGGGAAGATATGCTATCTCTTCATCATGTCTCTTCTGACTACTCAGAATTATGATGAGGAATTACTGATGCATTTGTTAAGGGCTTTGAATTTTCTTAAATAAAAATGTTTTATAAACTTACAGTTTTCTTAGTAATATATCTTCAACTCTAAATTTCCTTTTAGAGCAGTATTTGGTAGTAAGATCTCAATAATAAGTCAAATGCTACCACATTTATTTTATTTTTTTAGTATAATATAGTATACAAAATATAGTGTATTGGACCATATGGAGTAAATAGATAATGTTTTCTAGCTAATATAATTGGGAGATTAGGATGATGTAGAAGACTACCTCCACTGATAGGGTTTAAACCCTTTGTACAGTCGCCTGGGTGGCTCAGTTGGCTAAGTGTCTGACCCTTGGTTTTAGCTTAGGCTGTGATCTCGTGGGTCATGGGATTAAGCCCGCATGAGGCTCCGTACTCATTGGGGAGTCTGCTTGAAAGACTCTCTCCCTCTGCACTTCCCACCATTTGTATGCTGTCTCTCTCTCAAATAAATAAATAAATCTTACAAACAAAAACCCTTTGTAGATTTATGAAGTAGTGTTCTTATTTTAGGGTTTTGGAAGAAAGGGAAATGATTCTAAATGATGCCTCATCCAACAAGTTTCTCTGAGAAATGAATATTTAAATTGGACTATTGGTATAAGGTGTGAATGAGGGAAGTTTTTTTTTTTGAGAAATACTCGACTAATATTAGACTTCATGTGTCTTTTTTTATAGAAATAGAACATTTCCTTAGGAACTTGGAGAGTTCAAGTAAAACATCTGCATAAGTAAGGGTCTTTTAATTAAGAAAAATGGCTGTCAAAATCCCACAGCTTTCTAAATCCGTAAAATGATGTTGAGCTGCAGATCCTGAATTCATCCTAAATTATTGATTAAATGTGTGCAGATGAAAGCATGAAAATAATACATTCCTCGTTAGCATGTTGACTGTGTTTACTTCTGTTAAATCACAGGTGGTCTAGCAATTGGAGGAAATTAGGGTTTTTGTTGTTGTTGTTGTTGTTTGTTTTTTGTGGGTTTTTTTGTTTGTTTCTTTAGCTTCAAGACTTCTTCCTACCCTAAAGCTGCTTGAAATTGCTGGCCATTTCAGAACTTAGTTTCCTTAAATATATGAGTATTAAAGATGCTACAGAACTGAAACATATAGACTAAATTTCTGAATTTTTAGGATCATTATTTATGGCTAGAAGGACTAATGTTCCCATCTGGGTTAAGATAACATTTCTGCTAATTCTTACAAGATGGGAATGAAAGGAATTGCCTGCGGAATTGCAACGATAGTAATTTTTTAAAACATGAAAATACATTTTTTTTCTTTTCTAATAACCAAGGTTAGAAATTCTCTTGGCTAAAGATAAATAAGAAAAGATAGGTTAAGTATAAATAAGAAAGTAAAATTACCTGCAATTCCAACACTCAGAAATATCCAGTGTTATCAAGTTTTTTGTATATTGTTGATATTCACCATCTCTCATCACTAGCCTGGTGTGGCGATCATGGGGGACAGGCACATCCTACTTGCCCCTCATTGCTTTTTTCATTCTCTCTCTCTTCTTCCTCAAAGCATTCAGGTTTGAATCTCATGCCATCAAAATTACACCACTTACTGTAGCTCAGCAACTGTGCCCTGGGCCTCTTCCCTCATTCTCTTAAGATTTAGTTTCCGCCTTGCTGTCATTCTTTCCAGCACTGTTTCCATATCCATATAATGGATCTCTGCAGGGAGCTGGCCTCACAGTTAGTCCTCCCAACCAGAGCCACTTTACTTTCAGGTCATACCTTTGACCAGTCATTTCATATGTGGGGGCGGTTTTGCCCCCTGTGCAACATCTGCCAAGATCTGGAGACATTTTTGCTTCTCACCCTGGCGAGGTATTAGTAGCATCGTGGGTGGAGGCCATAGGTGCTACTCATCCTTCTACCATGCACAGGACAACCCTCTGTAGCAAAGAATTATCTGACCCAAAATGTAGGAACCTGGCTCAGCTCAAAGGTAGCCACACTATTGCATCTTCCAGACATAAGAATGATTATCAATATAATGGCCCGCTAACCTAGATAAGATGTAATACTTTAAACTATTGGGTGACCTTCTGTGACAAGATGCTGGTATATAGTTAAAACAGAACTATCCTTCCTTATTTTAAGCAGTAAATAGCTTAGTGCTTTTTAATATTCACACCTTCTCTGGCAGTATCTTTTAATGGGTTAAGATATTGTCTAGTGAACCACACCAGTCAAATGTAGGAAAGGAAGATTTCTTGCAGAAAATCCTTCCAAAGAAGCATTTCTTAAGATTTTTTTAAGCGTATAATTTTATTATATAACAACATCAACATTTAACAATATCACGTTTTATGTTTGAGACCAAGGCTTTATCCCCTCCCCTTATCTTCTGTGTTTTGATTCCTTTTGAGTTGATTAAAAGATATTTACAGTTCCCCCCCACACACACAAAGTGTAGAGGGGGACACTTAGTCAATTTAATTGCTAGAAAGTAGCTTATTGTATTCTGTGCGCTTGGAAAGCCCTACCAGAATGCTTCAGTGGTGCCTCATTAACTAAGAAAAATGAAAGCAATGATAGTATCATGTGTTGAAAGTGATATTGAGCCCAAAATGTTGATACAGATTATGAATGTAAAATTCCACAGGACAGAGCATTGCAGGGGCTTTGCAGACCTCCAGGCCTTTTAATTGTTAGGGTTTGGGTCCTTTCTTTGGGACTTTATTAGGCCTTGGTTCTGCTGAAAGGAGGAATAAAAGCTTGTCATTTTCCCACTAGGAAAGAAAGTCATTCTGTGGCAGCAGTTGCAGTGATAACAGATTTCTAGTATTCACTGCTATTATGGGGAGGGTGAACTCGTGAATGCTGACTTCAAATTTCTCATTCTAGGAAATTAAAAGTAGTGGTATAATTTCTACTCAAGTAGCTTTTGGAGAAGAGATTTGTGGGCTATGTAGATAGGGATAGAGAGGGGGCATATAGAGGGTGACAGCGCAAACCACACATATGTCCCAGCATTTCTGGGCCCACGCTATGACCCAGAAACACAATATCAGATGTAAGAGGAAATGTGGGTCACTGGTACAGTCTGCTGGCCTGAGCTGTCCCACCATTTCCTTTTCCCTCTGCTTGCTGCTTCCACTAGGTAATCACAGGTCCTGTTGGGAATCTTTCATATTAATAGAATCAGGATGAGTTCTTTGCCTTTACTCAGAAATAGCTGGAAGGACCAGGAACAGATCACCACTGGAGGGTGTGTGGATTTCCTCCTAAACATCTAAGCTCCTTCTTCAGAAAAAGCCCTGCCTGGTTGTGGCTGGTGGTTCTGTGATTTTTTTCTTCAGTACTGCTAGCAGATAAATTATCTGGTGCCTTTATACTACCCCACATTGGCTCTCCATGCCCAGTCTTTCCTTGTCCCATCCCTGCTGGCAAGTAACTTCCTGGACTGAAAACTATAAATGTTGCTCTGCTAAACTTAGCTGTGAGGTTGTCAGATGAAGCATGTTTGCAAAGATGAGTGGTGTGTTCTCTCTTTATAGGAGGAGCCCTGATATTCAGGCAAAAGAAGAGTTATGGAAGCATATTCAGTAAGTACTGCTTTTTTTCTTACTGTTTTAAAATGTGTGTCTTGTTAAGGCATTTACGAGGACCACCAAGGACAGCAAGAGGCAGCCTCTGGCCTGTCACATGGTCTTTGTTGTCATCATTATGTGGAACAGCGCCCTCCCATGGCGGTGCCTTTCCAGGCCAGCAGCCCCTCTCCCGCAGTCTTCTCTTTAGATCACTTAGCCTTACCTGTAAATGGGCCTCAGACTGGCCAATAGTTTACAAATAAATACCAAGGAAAACAGATTCAGAGGGGGAAAAGATGCCTACTACAGGGGAGAGAAGCAGATTTTTTGTAGGGAGATGATGGGTGGAGAGTCCTCTACATTCTGGTTATAGAAAAACTGGAAAAAAGGGAGAAGAGCTAGAGAAAAGGGTCCCCACCCCATTTTTCCTTGAATACATTCTAGTTTCTTAATCTTTGTTCCTGGCTCATGTTTCTCTTAGTTTTACTAACACTGTATTTAGGGATAAGATTAGGAAGGGAAAACCCATCGGCCGATTGTGAAAGGTATTAGTATTTATATCAGCATCGTAACTTTTATTTTCTTGCACATTCCCTTCTAGAAAGGAACTTGTGGATCCCTCTGGATTGTCTGAAGAACAATTAAAAGAGATTCCATATACTAAAGTAGAGTACGTATGTCTTTGAAAATCTTTTGATAAATGTTTTATTAATACTTATAAGTAATAGTACGTTCTTACTCGTCAGTGGTGTTCCATGAAGTGCTTTGTCTTTGCATTTTAACTAAAATTAAAACTTTAGGGAGAGGTAGAAAAGGGTGTATTAAAGCTAATTGTTATTCTGTCCTACAATCACTGTCATCTTCTGTTAACTGCCTGTTTGTATGTGATAGCTAGCAAGGGGCTTTTAATGCTTAATGTCAGTTTTAAAATAAAAATTCTTTGAGATATTCATTAACTGGTAACAATGCTTCTTCTTACTCATTACTTTAATGCCCAAAGAATGATGCTGGCTACAAATCCTGTCCTGTAAGCCCCATCCAATCCCTGTCATAGACTAGCACATGGAACATGCTTCATGGAAGCCTAACAGGACTCCCTAATCATTCAGTTTAGAATGCAGCAGAAGATGACTTCTTTACTGTTTTCTATCCTGCTACAATTAAGAGGAAGTGGGATTCTACTTCATGGCTTTATGTCCCTCTGTAACCCGTTTATACTTGCTTCCTCTCTCTGGTTGAACAGCAGGTTTGTACACACCCTCACCAACTGCCCCCACCCATCTCTCCTTATCTTTAGGCTAAAGACTGAATTATTAATGACAGGCTAATTAGTAGCTAGGACAAGGGCCAACTTTTTCTGGTGGAATGCCATTTTGTCTGCATGGTAGATTTTCTTCTTCCACACTTTTGGAAAAAATGCAACAGGGAATGGTTTCATTACAGTTTTTTCACTTAGAAGATTCTCTCTCTCTATATATATATAAAATCACCCATGTCCATACAAATACTAGAGTGGCATTTTCATGTATGGTCAAAGGAGCAGTTTTCTGTTGTTAGCTTGTGAAAGTTAAGCCACTTAGGTTTTCCAGGCTCAGAGGGATCAAGTCCTTTTTAAACTCTCAAAGTCTCATTCCATATTAAGGAAAAATTCCAAATTATTCTCTTCTGACTTCTGGTTTCCACATTTTTGGTTGCTTGTTCAGGACTCAAGGTGACCCAATCCGCATCAGGCATTCCCATTCGCCTCGAAGTTACCGCCAGTATCGCCGGTCCCAGTGTTCAGATGGAGAGCGATCTGTTCTCTCGGAGGTGAAGTAAGTAGGCAAGCTTGAGTACGTAATCCCCTTCATGGCTTCAGATCCAGAGCAGATAATATAATGGGACTTTCTGCAATGATGGGAATGGTCTGTATGTGTGGTTATTATTTGATTATTCTATCTAGTGTAACTAAGAAACTGAAAATTTAATTAATTAATGTTAATTAATTTAAATAGCTCTGTATGGCTAGTGGCAACCACACAGGGTAGCACAGATCTAGACTATACTTTGGCTAAATCATGCCACCTCCGAGCTATGCACTAAAGCTTTTATTTTTTTTAAAGGTTTTTATTTATTCAGTTGATGGGGGAGAGAGAGAGAGTGAGACAGAGAGAACAAGTTGGGGGAATGGCAGAGAGAGAGGGAGAAGCAGGTTCCCCACAGAGCAGGGAGCCTGATGTGGGACTCCATGCCAGGACCCTGGGATCATTCCCTGAGCCAAAGGCAGTCCTTTAACTGACTGAGCCACCCAGGTGCCCCTGCACGAAACTTTCAGAAGAAGAAAAATGTATTTACTATTCTGTTATGAATGATACATTCTTATTTGAGAGAAGTGGTATAAGTTTCTTTCTGATTTGATGACATTTTCTTTTACTACAGCAAATATATGTTGCAGTCATTTCTTTGCATTTAGTTTTTCTTTTGGGTTAAGTGGCCGTATCTCATTCACACTGTGGTCACAATAGGTGCTCTATTTTAAATAAATACGTTAATGAAATAATTAATCATCATGTACTTGGTATTACTGGTTAGGAATGTTAATCATTGAACTCTGAATTAAGGCTCAGAATTTTAGTAAACAATAAATTGGGAGATAGACTAATCCAGCAGAGAGAGGTGTAAGCCAGGTTTTGTTTATTTTTTGTTTTGTTTGTAAATTGTAGATCCTGGCTATTTATAGCTCCATAGGTATATAGAAAAAAGGATAAATGGACAATAAATGCTCCTCTGGAAACAAATCAAAAAGCCATTTATACATGTCACGTAACAAAAGTGCATGGGAACCACACCTGTTTTATTCTTGGTTCCTCTATTTATTTGCTTCGATTTTTAGCAAGTTACTTCACCTGCTCAACTTAATTCAAAAACATTTATTAAACACCTCTCTGTGTGAAGCATTGTGTAGGCACTGTTAGGAATATGAAGGTATATAAAACACGCTTTCTATCCTGTAATCCTCTTCCAGCTCAAGTTGTGATTCTAGGTACTGTCTTGATCCTTAATTCTAAAACAAATTCTCTGCAGTTCAAAAACGGATCTTGTACCTCCACTTCCTGTGACCCGTTCTTCAGATGCTCAGGGTTCTGGTGGCTCCACGGTTCATCAGGTTGGTAATAAAGTTTTAAGGTATCGGTACTGATGACAGTTTTTGAGAAGCACTTTTCTGAAAGTTCTTTTGGGGAAATAGGGCAGTGAATCTCTAACTTGACTCTGAGATTCCATAATTTTAAAAGAAGTTATATAAAGTGTGGAAGAAGGAAGAAGGGTGACATGATTCAAGCAAGGCACAATGTGGGAAGAGTTACTTTAGAGGTGAGAGCTAGAGCTAGTGTAAGGTCTCAAATGGTCTGATACCTGGAGCAAAGCCAAAGATAACAAAGATGGTAAGATTGTTTGGAGCCAGAATAAAGAAACAATGGCTTCACTCATTTAGATACTTTTTTGACCTGGAGAAGCAAGGAGAAAGTGATAGACTTACAGTGGGCAGATTTCTATTGTTAACTGATGGCAAACAGGGAAATTACTCAAGTCCTATTTTATTTCTGTTTTCTCCATCAAAGAGAATTACTTTTGTCCTGGGAATGTTTAAAAAAAAAAAAAGTGGTTACAAGGGAATTCAAGGACATTAATAGAGCATCTAGCTGCCTTAACAAAATGGATTTAGTACTCAGTTGCATTAGGTGAATCTATCGAGACCACTGTCCCAAACATACTGCAGCAAGGTGTTTAACACTGTCTCTCATGCTAAGGAAGAGAGAAAAAAGTAGGTTAAGATCATTAGATGGATTTATATCTGGTTAAACCATCACTCTAAGAACAAAGTTGATGTTTATAATGGACCAGTGTCAGCCCACTGTTCACAGTGCTGTGGTTTTCAGTTTGTAAAAGATCCTGGAAAGCAATTATAACTGCTGTTTCTCACCCATAAAAATGCATACAAGCACATACATAGTTTTGTATGTAAACTCAGGGAGTTGACAGATGACCTAAGAAAATGGACTCCAGCGGTACTTGTCATATGCTGCCCTTTCTGATTCATTTTTGCCATTGATGTGAGCAGGGACAGAAAAGCCTGTGCTCATTTAAGTTGGGCTTAAGACTTGGGACTATGAGATCAAGGTTTACAAGGAGGAAGTTTATTGGAAAGCACTCTTAAGATCAACACTTGGGAAGTGAAAGGCAAGAGTAGAAGTGTGTGGTGTACTCCCAATAAAGCATCAGCTGATTCCACACGGAGCTCTAGATCTGAGATGGTCCATCCCGTCCCTCCCCTCTGGATGCAAAGCTCTCACATTCACCATGGAGCAAGTCACTTCAATAATGGGTGCCCTGGGGAAGGGACTGCCTTCAGCTAAGGGGAGCCTGTGGGGAAGGGCTCCGTTTTTAAGCTGTATGGCAGCTAGTACTTCCAGCAGGTGGGCGAGTGAATGCCTCAGTCCAGAATGGAGAGCTGGGTACTTAATCACAACTTCCACCAAAATCTGCCTCATTTTTGATTAGATAGATCAAGGAGAGCTAACAGGTTGCGCAATTTGTTTCAAGTCAATCATAGTTTTAAAAATTTATATTCAAGATTAGTTTAGGCTTTGCATTCAGACTGACCTACATTTGTGTCTCCTTGTCTCCACACAGCACTTGTGTGACTTTGGACAAACTTTAACTTCTAAACTTCGATTTTTGTGCAGTGTGGATAATAACATGTTAGGGTTACTGCGAAGATAAATAAGCAGTTTCTCAGAACTTTTTGTCTTAAAACTTCAAAGTTGGATTCAGTACAAATAAGAATCTTACTTTATTGCAGTTTTGCTTTTCCAACTAGATTCCCTCATCACCATCACTTAGGAATCTCAAACTTAGGCATACTGAATAGTGGCCCTCACTTCGCTGCGCACAAGAACTCCCATGCATCTTCTGACCAGTGGCTCTGATTCTAAGCTTGTCTCTGTGACACCTTTGACTTTCAATTCAACAAACATCTAATGAGCACATGTAATGAGACAGGCACTGGTTGGGTAGTCAGCAGACCAGTCTTATAGGCTAAATCTGGTCCGTTTTTGTACAGACCAGGAGCTAATAATGGCTTTTCCATTTTTAAAGGGTTGTTCTAAAGAAGGGGGTGTTTGGGGGGGGCGACCTAACAACAAACAGATAAGAGTCTACAGTCTGGCCCTTCACAGAAAAATGTTTGCTGACTCCTGGCCTAGACAGGTAACACATAAAAGGAAACAGGCAAAATTTAAAAACTAGTTAAGCATTATGAAGAAACAAAGGGCTGAGTTAGAAAATCTACAGGTGACCTCACTTTACAGAGATGAGTGGTCCAAGAAAGCCATCTCAGAAACCAAGGTATAAAGCTGAAACCTTGCAGGGGAAAAGTCGTAAAGGGCCTGTTTGAGCTGAAAGCCCCATGTGGTCTGAGCACGGTGGGGGTGGGGGCAGATAACACAGGGCTTTAGATACCATGGAAAAAAGTCTGGATTTTATTCCAAGTGCCAAAAGGAAACCATTGATCTGGCTGCCATGTGGAGAATGGACTTAGTGAGCCAGGGAAGCAGAAAAGCTGCATGTCCTAGTTCGGCCAGGGTGCACAAGTCGGAGTGGCATGGCCTGCCTATACCTCACCTCACAGAAAGCTGGTTAAAGCGGGATGGATGATGGACTGATTCCCTTTATGTCCTTAAATATGAAGGCGGAGGGGACAGGTTTAGTGGTAGACTAATTTACATGGTAGTGCTGTTTTGGGTAACCTCCCTGTGCCTTTTCCAGTTCCTGTATTAGTTCTCCATTCCCCTGCACAGACTCACTGGAGGGTCCTTTGATTTATCTAGAATTCTTCCATTTCAGACAGATGTCTCACTCTAAAATGATCTTGGATTTTAGTTTAGGGATGGCACAAAAATGACAACTGGCATAACCGAGGACTAATTTTCATGCATAAAGTGTCTTACGCATGTTACTATGATTTAACTCTACATTTACGATTTAATCATGTTATAACAAATATTTGTTGAACAGCTTTTGATATTATGAAGCTTAAGTATTTTGTGGTTTGAGGCCTTAATTTCTGATGTATTAATAAAACTGATTTCAATTTTCTCTGAATCTTATCTTTTGAATATATTTTTTTTCTAGAGAAGAAATGGATCTAAAGATAGCCTGATTGAAGAAAAATCTGAGGCATCTACAAGCAATTTGGCTGGAAAACACATGGCAAAAACAGTAAAAACTGTCCAAGCTTCACGCCTTAAGATAGAGACTTGATGCCAAGGAAGAAGGGCCTGGGAATGGGGGTGGGAAGGGGTATGTGCCACCTTTACTTTGAAACTGTGAATTGTTAATTATTCAAGTAGGTTGGACCTGCAAGTGTTTAAGAAAAAAAAAAAATTGAACCTGTTGCATCTTTTAAAGGTTTAACAGCGTATTTGTGCTGAAGGGCCTTTTTATTTGGTAACTGGAATAGTCTTGTGAAAACTCATTCACTTGATGCCCTATTTTTCTTCCCGGAGACTCCAGGTATCTTGTGTCCATGACCAAGACCAGATGCTTCCAATCAAAGCTTGGGAATCCTAGTGTGCAGCTGCCTAGCTATGCAATAGCACACCAAGTGGAGGAAAAGATTCTTCCCAACTCTAGGTGGATCTCAGCCTGTGCACAGATTTATGAAGACTGAGACATCACTTTCAGACTGCAGATGTTTTTATTAATATAAATATGTTCTTTGTAATACTGTATTTTATGGCATTAAGTTCCGCTGGTTATTTACAAGTGTAAAAAGGTTTTTGTTAAGTGTTGCTTTTAACTTCTAGTGTCCTTGTGTTTTCAGAAAAGACTGTGGATTTCAGTTGACCTCAATTATAAATTCATAACCCTCAAATGCAAATGGTCCTTCCATCTTGCCTAGCTACCTAACTGCCCTCAAAGATGAATTCATTTGAGGGTGACTATTACAGGGAAAACAAATATTCATGCAGGACATCTCACATTCTCCCTCCCCCAAACTTCTCCAGTTACTATCAACAGTACTCCTGTCCCTGTCTATGTGGTTTGGAGCCCAATCTCCTTCAGCCTTATCTGTCAACTTACTCCTGTCAGCCAGATCCTTGCAACTTGGTTTTAAACTGTTAACTCAACCACCTAAAAAAAAGCCAGCCAACTTTCACTACCGCAGTTCCCTCCCTAGCGATCTCTCTCTCTCCCAGTTTCTTTAAAGGGTTATCTGTAGCCTGTGTCCTCAATCCATCTCCTAAATCGTGATTTAAACTGCTCCACTACAGACCTCACTACTACTGTGTACCAAATTTTGATGGTTTGCCCCACAACATTTTTAGTGCAGTATTTGTTGCTATGTTTCTGACCATCCTTTACTGCTCCAGTCAGATGCTGTTCTACCTCGCCAGTTAGTTCTCACTCCTATCTCAGCCCTCCCCTGTAAGTGGATGTCATTTATGCCCACAGCCTTAAAGCTTATTCCTGTAGCTTAAGTCTATAGACCAGTGTTCTGCCAGAAGGCCACTTAGAGGTCTCCAAGGCAATCCCAATTCAACTAGTTAAAAATGCTGCTCTCTAGCTGGATTTAGGACCATTACATTGTGAATGTGCAAGACACAACTAGCAATCGTTATAGACACCTCCCCTATTACCAACTCCTGTGAGCTTTGCCCTCTACAGCTTAATCTCCACAAATTTTTACCACACTGGTCCAAGGTAGTTGTCTCTTGCCTAGACAACTGCATCCTTTTTCTGACATATTAAGTATCCTGGATTTCTCCTTGCTATAAACAGCCGTAAATGGTCTGGTCTCTTACCTGTTGTTCAGGCTCATTTTGTAGTACCCCAGGCTCAGCAAACAGCCACCTTTTAAGCCTCATTAAGCACTTGCCTGAATCAGGGCATTTAAGAGGGAAAGTAACTACAACTATGACCAGTTTGTACCTTTTCTAGCCCAAGACCTCTGCACACACCATCCCCAACTTTGCCTTGCAAAAATGACACCTACCCTTAGACTCGACTGCTTTCTCAGGTTTGTCTTGGTCAACTCATGCATGAGACTTGTCTCACAAAGTTTTATATCTGTGATGACATTTCTGCCATTCAACTCTAAGCTTCCAAAGGAGGAACTGTTTTGCTCACTCTTGTGTCCCCACTTCTTAGTACATTACTGAAAAGTTCAATAAATTTTTTGATGTTCAGACTATTTGTTCTTTCCTGCAAAGTGAAGGCAGAGGATATGCTGACATCTAGTAAAAATAAAAATGCAGTGACCATGGAAAACACACCTGTGACCTAGAAACACTGAGATTTCATCATTTTGAAGTTGTTGGGGAAGGAGAAACCCTCCCTTTCCCTTGATTTTTCAGTGAAAAGTGCTATTTGCTAGTAGTTAATACACAAACCTTCAAGAAGCACAATGAAATATTTATTTGTAGCCCTACTGTTTTAGGTGTGTTTATTTATAGACTGTCCAAGAGCACCAATTTTAGTGCCCCTCAGGCTCCTGGGAGTTTTAAATGATCCAAGCAACTCTTGTCAAGATTTCTTATGATGTTTTTGAATTCCTCATCAAGGATATCCTAAAAAAACAAAATAAAGCACTCAATTTGACAAGCAAATATTCACAGGTATCATAGATTAATTTAACAGTCCATACTCCTCTGAATTCCATTAAGTCATGCAGGTCTGGACTCAGCTTTAAATGTCCACATAAAACATACCTGAGATTTGACTAAGTGTTTGAAATGTAGGTGCTACACACAGACATGTGATCTTAAAATTAAAAAAGTAAGCTAGGAACAGGCTACCCTATTTGCTGTTAATTTCACCTTGTTAACTACAGATGTTGCAGTACTAACAGTAATTTAATCTAACACCCACTAGAAAAGGCAGCCCAATCTGGAAAGGTAAAATTTGCATTAGGAGTAACCCCTTTACGACAGAACTACAAGGTAGCATCACCTTACCTTATATCACCTTTGTGCTCCCAGTGTTCAGCTAGCAGCAGTCTTTACTTCAAGCATCCAGCTTTCACCTGCACAAAATTTAAAAAGTTAAGAAAAACTATACACACTTTATGTTGGCAGACTCAAGATCACATAGGTAAACTAAGGCAAATGCAACAACTGTTACTTCCGCAGCTCCTACACCAAAGATACCAAATTCAAGGGCAGGAAAAGGCTGCAAAGTGTTTAGTTTATGCCTTTTTTGACACCACATTCACTAGTTTCCAAAAGTGAACGGGCAACACAAAGGCTACAAGGAAACTGCGCAAGGACTGTTCTATGGCACAAAGCTGCTGACCCCATGATCTGTTCTGTGGGTTAGCGCTGGAAAAGGGCTTAATTCCAGCTGTAGATTTTCCTTGACAATTCAAACCCCAAACCAGGTAACAAGAACTGCAATTTAAAATGTTTTGTGGTTAAAACACTAAAGCTGCGAGGCAACCGGTTTTTCTTGCACGAACATGCAAACTCACCTGCGAAGTCGATGACACTCATTCGCCGAGTTCCGCATCTTGAAACAATTATCGAGATCTAAATCTTAAATGGCACTTTACTCCTACGTAGACTCGATCTCAGCTGTGATGCGGTAGGCACACATGCCTACTTATGGTGAGGCCTCTCTTTCAACCCAAGAATTCCCTGCTTATACGGAAACCTCCCCGGCAAAAAGTCGATGACCAAGAAACTCAAATGCACTCAAACCCACCCAGCTCCCATTTCCTGGCGTGGGCAGGCAGCCTGAGGGCCGCCTAGGGTGCCTCCTGCCGTCCACCGGCAACGTGGCCGAGCCCAGGCCGCTGCCCTCCGCCCTCCACGAACTCAGGGCACGGGAACCTCGGGGCACCGGCCCGGGTGCGAAAGACGTCTCATCACCCTCAAGGCTGCCGCGCGTCTCTGCCCGGCGCCCGGGCGCGTCGGAGGCCAAGGAGCCGCGCACACCGAAAGCCCCGCCATCACGGAAGGCGCAGAACCCTTCCTCCCAGCCCAGCGCAGAAGCAAGAAAGGCCACACGCCCCTCCCAGAATGCTTTTCTACGACTGGAAGGGCCCACTGTCTGGGGGAGCGCGGGGAGGACGGACTGTACCACTGGCCGCCGCGCCCTCGCGAGACGCCGCCGTGTGGCGCGAGGGCGAAATGCGCCGTGATTGGTCGCGGGACGGGGCGGGGGGGGGGGGGAAGGAAAGAGGACAGAGGGGCGAGGGGTCCTTTTTTCCGCTTTGCGTTGTGCGACCAGTGCTTTCGCCCAGGCAGGTTTTCTCCGGTATCCACCCCTCTCCCAGGGTCGGGAGAGTGGGGTCCGCGCGAAGCGGCGGGTGTAGCGCAGAGGACTTCAGACCTCGTGTTCTTCAGTCTCCGGCTGAGGAAGAGTCGGGTCCTTCATTCAAAGAACATGATTTGTAGAGCCCTTCCTAGCTTCAGGCTCTGACCTCAATGCCTGGGAACCGGGTGTGAATGAGACGGGCAGGGGTCCCGGCTTACGAGTTCTAAGTTGGGCGGGAAAGGCACTTAAACAGGTGACATGACAACGTAGGTCCAGATGGCCTGAGTGCCAAGGAGGAAACAAAAGGAGGTTATGTGGCGGAGCAGGCTGTTCCACAGAAACATAGTGCGGACCACGAATTCCATTTTAAGTGTTTGAAATGCCACCCCAAAAGTTAAAAAAAAAATTAATTACAGTAGTAACTTAGTATTAATCAATGCAAAATTGCAAAATCATTAATGATTAATGATATATGTTAATGATCTATTTTGCTTAAAAGTCCGGCGTGTATTTTATACTTCCAGCACGTTTCAGTTCAAACTAGTCACATTTCGGGTGCTGAGAAGCAGCCTGTGTGGCTGGAGCAGCCTGTGGAGTGCAGAATGGCATAAGATGCAGCAGAAGAGACAGGTAGGAGCAAATCTTATGAGGCTTTGTACCTGGGGTAGGAGTTGGAATTTTACGCTGAAATTTTGGAGTTGACTAATGATTACCACAGAAATAAAGCAGAGGTTGTTAATTGGCTTTTTGCCTGATAACCCTAATGCAACGAAGGGAGAGAGACTGTAGTGAGAT
>NC_081568.1:132494269-132496479 GCF_022355385.1 Mustela nigripes | reverse complement strand
GGGGGGGGGGGAGGGGCGGCTCCTTGCTCCTGTAGGTCCTAGCAGAGACTTTAATCAAGGGACCACACCCCAGCACTTTTCCTCATTTCCTTAAAGCTAGTGAGAGAGAGATAAAGGAAGTAAGGAAAAAGATTAAAAAAAAAAAAAAATCAAGCCCACGCAAGTACTAGCCTGAACAATAATATCAACTCGTGGACACTTGGGACATACTGAAGGAGTAAAAATGTGTAATGATCACAAGAAAGGAAATAGCACAAACCTTTATTAGGAAGTTACTGTAACATCTGGGGGAGAAAAGATTGGGGAAGGGGGATACCTCTAGGAGTGTAATTTTAAGGCATTGAATGGTACAGTGTGGGGTTTATAACAAATCTGAGTCTTGGCTTCTCTTGGGTTGGAGCAGCCAGCAGACCTGGGTTTATATCCAGCTCTGACACTTGTTCTCTTAGGTAAATAACAATTTCTTTGACCCCAAGGTTCCTCATTTAAAGGATAATAACTATACCCATGAACACATGTTAGTTTAAAGAATTAAGAAAGTCTTGTGGAGGGGCACCTGGGAGGCTCAGTGGGGTAAACCTCTGCCTTTGGCTCAGGTCATGATCTCAGGGTCATGGAATCAAGCCCTGCATTGGGCTCTCTGCTCGGCAGGGAGCCTGCTTCCTCCTTTATCTCTCTCTGCCTGCCTTTCCACCTACTTGTGATCTCTGTCTGTTGAATAAATAAATAAAAATCTTAAAAAAAAAAAAAAAAAGAAAGTCTTGTGGAGGGACGCCTGGGTGGCTCAGTGAGTTAAGCCTCTGCCTTCAGCTCAGGGCATGATCTCAGGGTCCTGGGATGGAGCCTGGCATTGGGCTCTCTGCTCAGCAGGAAGCCTGCTTTTCCCTCTATCTCTGCCTGCCTCTATGCCTACTTGTGATCTCTCTGTCAAATAAATGAATAGATATAGAACCATAATAGATATAGATATAGAACTATAAATAGATATGGAATAGATGTGGAATCATCTAGCTCCATGTAATACATAGTAACATACAACAAATGACTCTCGTGAGCTTAGCTCTTCTCGTTTGTCCTCACCCAAGATATGGAATCTTCTTGGGTTGAGTTCTTAAGGAAAGGAGAAGTATGTTGATGTTTTTCTTTTAATGGCTTGTCATTTTTGTTCCCACCTTATGCTTTTCTATTCTCCCCTTTATATTTCTTTCCCAAACTCTGAATGGTTCAAGAGTAGATAGTGGGGAGGCATTTGTTCCGATTGTTGAGTTAGTATTGGTGTCAGGAAATCAATTCTAAATTGTTCATTTTTCTGTCTACTTCAACCTCACACAGCCTGATAAGGAAAATCCAGTAATTAAGCCAAGGCAAGCAGCAAGGACACAAGAAAAATTTAGAGGGTATTTGCTACTTAGTTTTTCCACCACCTTTGCCTGCTGGGGCTGAGGCATTATGTAAGGATGTACAAGCTACATGTAGTGTTAGTGCAAACATGGAACAAGCTGGGTTTCCTTGCGAAGCATGGTTCCCCAAAGATGTCCATGTTCTCATCACCTGAGCTTGTGGATATTTCATTATAGAGTAAAAGAGGCTTTGCAGATATCATTAAGCTTGGAGACCATGATAGAGGAGATAAAAATCGAAGAGGAAGGCAGAAGAATTAGATGTGGTGGAAGAGAAGGCAGGAGAGGGGCTCAACCTTCTACTGCTAGCTTTAAATTGGAGAAAGAAGATCTTTGAAGCCAAAGAATACAGTTTCAGCTCTAGAAGCTGGGAATGGCTTTCAGCTGACAGCAAGGAACCAGAGACTTCATTTCTACAACTGCATGGAACTGAATTCTGCCAACATCCTGAATGAGCATGGAAACAGCCTCTCTCCTAGAGTCTCCAGAAAAGAGCACAGCCCTGCTGATGTTTTGATTTTTTAAAATTTTTTATTTTTTATAAACATATAATATATTTTTATCCCCAGGGGTACAGGTCTGTGAATTGCCAGGTTTACACACTTCATAGCACATACCCTCCCCAGTGTCCATAACCCCACCCCCCTTCTTCCAACCCTCCTCCCCCCAGCAACCCTCAGTTTGTTTTGTGCGATTAAGAGTCATTTGTGGTTTGTCTCCCTCCCAATCCCATCTTGTTTCATTTATTCTTCTCCTACCCCCTTAACCCCCCATGTTGCATCTCCACTTCCTCATATCAGGGAGATCATG
>NC_081568.1:132493313-132494169 GCF_022355385.1 Mustela nigripes | reverse complement strand
TCCAATCCCATCTTGTTTCATTTATTCTTCTCCTACCCCCTTAACCCCCCATGTTGCATCTCCACTTCCTCATATCAGGGAGATCATATGATAGTTGTCTTTCTTCGCTTGACTTATTTTGCTAAGCATGATACCCTCTAGTTCCATCCACGTCGTTGCAAATGGCAAGATTTCATTTCTTTTGATGGCTGCATAGTATTCCATTATGTATATATACCACATCTTTATCCATTCATCTGTTCATGGACATCTAGGTTCTTCCCATAGTTTGGCTATTGTGGACATTGCTGCTATAAACATTCGGGTGCATGTGCCCCTTCGGGGCACTACATTTGTATCTTTAGGGTAAATACCCAGTAGTGCAATTGCTGGGTCATAGGGTAGTTCTATTTTCAACATTTTGAGGAACCTCCATGTTGTTTTCCAGAGAGGTTGCACCAGCTTGCATTCCCACCAACAGTGTAGGAGGGTTCCCCTTTCTCTGCATCCTCGCCAGCATCTGTCATTTCCTGACTTCTTAATTTTAGCCATTCTGACTGGTGTGAAGTGATATCTCATTGTGGTTTTGATTTGTATTTCCTTGATACCGAGTGATATGGAGCACTTTTTCCTGTGTCTGTTGGCCATCTGGTTGTCTTCTTTGAAGAAATGTCTGTTCATGTCCTCTGCCCATTTCTTGATTGGATTATTTTTTCTTTGGGTGTTGAGTTTGCTAAGTTCTTTATAGATTTTGGACACTAGTCCTTTCTCTGATATGTCGTTTGCAAATATCTTCTCCCATTCTATCAGTTGTCTTTTGGTTTTGTTGACTGTTTCCTTTGCTATGCAAAAGCTTTTGATCTTGATGAAATCCCAA
>NC_081568.1:132462065-132492913 GCF_022355385.1 Mustela nigripes | reverse complement strand
CTGAGTATAGATTCTTTGCCTCTTTGGTTAGGTTTATTCCTAGGTATCTTATGGTTTTGGGTGCAGTTGTAAATGGGATTGACTCCTTAATTTCTCTTTCTTTTGTCTTGTTGTTGGTGTAGAGAAATGCAATTGATTTCTGTGCATTGATTTTATATCCTGACACTTGACTGAATTCCTGTACAAGTTCTAGCAGTTTTGGAATGGACTCTTTTGGGTTTCTACATATAGTATCATATCATCTGCGAAGAGTCATAGTTTGACTTCTTCTTTGCCGATTTGGATGCCTTTAATTTCCTTTTGTTGTCTGATTGCTGAGGCTAGGACTTTTAGTACTATGTTGAATAGCAGTGGTGATAATGGACATCCCTGCTGTGTTCCTGACTTTAGCGGAAAAGCTTGATGTTTTGATTTTAACTGGTGATGCTCATGCCAGACTTTTGACCTACATGGTGTGATAATAAATTTGTGTCCTTTTAAGCTGCTAAATTTGTGTTAATTTGTTACAGATGCAAGAAAAATCCAACACCCTCTGTAAGGGGCAGAGTGAGAAGTGAGCTGTTTTTTTTTACCCCACTCCTTCTTGTCCCACCGCAATGTTTTTATCAGGATCATAAGTAAGATTTTGCAGATAAGCTATGCACATATCATTCTAACCATTTGGAGTCAGTATTTGTTATGGTGGGTGCTATAAATCTGAATTAATATCCAATAGATATTAAATACTTTATAATCATAATTATAATATATAATAATTATAAATAATACAAATACTCACTATATATTTATATATATTTATATATACATAGTTATAATGATATATAATAATAAATAATTATAATAAATAATATACAACTATAAATAATTATAATAAATAGTATATAATTTCAAATAATTTGTACATTTGGGGGGATTTCTTCTTAAAAAATAGTATTTTCTGCCGAGGCTTTATTTCTTCCAAATTCTTATACTCTCTGTGTGTGTATGTGTGTGTGTATGACAAAGAATGTCCAAACTAGGGCTTATAGGACAGTGTCTAATAGGGAGATAATAGTAGACATCCTTGTCTTGTTCATGATTTCATTTTATTTATTTTTTAAAAATTTATTTATTTGCATGTGAGAGAGAGAGCACTGCAGAGGGAGGAGGGTCAGAGGGAGACTCAGACTCCCCACTGAGCAGAGAGCCCCATGTGATACTCGATCTTGAGACTCTGGGATCATGATATGAGCTGAAGGCAGACACTTAACTGACTGAGCCATCCAGGCTACCCTCATTTATTATTTTTTTAATTTTTAATTTATTTATTAAAAAAATTTTTTAAAAAGATTTTATTTATTTATTTGACAGAGACAGAGATCACAAGTAGGCAGAGAGGCAGGCAGAAAGAGAGAGGAGGAAGCAGAGAGCCCAATGTGGGGCTCGCTCCCAGGACTCTGGAACCACAACCTGAGCCAAAGGCAGAGGCTTTAACGAACTGAGCTACCCAGGCGCCCCACCCTCATTCATGATTTTAAAGGAATGCTTTTGAAGTTTCAGCACATGTGTATGATGTGGATGACATTTTTATGTATTTCCTATTGTTCATCAGGTTATGGGAGTTTCCATATGTATATCTAGTTTGCTAGTAGTTTTTTTTTTTTTATCATACATGAATGTTGAATTTTATTAGATGTTTTATCTGCCTCGTTGAGATGAATGTATTTTTTTGTAATTTGTTCATGTGCATTGCATTAATGCATTTTTCTTTTCTTTTTTTTTTTTTTTTAAAGATTTTATTTATTTATTTGACAGAGAGAAATCACAAGTAGACGGAGAGGCAGGCAGAGAGAGAGAGAAGCAGGCTCCTCGCTGAGCAGAGAGCCCAATGCGGGGCTCGATCCCAGGACCCCGAGATCATGACCTGAGCCGAAGGCAGCGGCTTAACCCACTGAGCCACGCAGGCGCCCCTGCATTTTTATTTTCTTTAAGGATTTATTTATTATTTTAGAGAGAGAGAGAAAGCAGGAGGAGGGGGAGAGGGAGAGAGACTCTTAAGCAGACTTCACACTGAGTTCAGAGCACGATACAGGGCTTAATTCACTACCCTGAGCCAAAACCAAAAGTAGGATGCTTAACTAACTGCACCATCCAGGTGCTCTGCATTAATGTATTTTTCTGATGTTGAACCAGGCTTCCGTTTCTGAAAGAAACCAAATTTGTCATTTCAAAAAATATTGTTTAGAATTTTTGCTGTTACATTTATGGGTGAGTTGGAACTGTGGTTATCTTTCACATCCTGTCATTGATAGTTTTGATGTGAAATTATACAGCTATCTACTTAATATTAGTAATTTGTTTCTGAAAGTCAGATGTCATGTGCAAAAACCTTAACTGGGAACCTATTTCTTTTTATTTTAAATGGTATAATTGTAATATGTTACTTGTTATCCCAAACCAGTTTCCTAAAGTGTAACTGTAATACGGTAAGCAAAACTCTATTAAATAACAAAGCATAACATTGGGATATAAATATTCATAACTTTGCTTCCTGAATCACTAAACAATATGGTTGTTAACAACTAGTTGCTTTGTCAGCAGTAACATACTCTCTTTCATTGTTACTGCTTTTCTTTTTTTTTTTTTTTTTTTTTTTTTTTTTTTTTTTTAAATTTTTTTTTTTTTTTTTTTTTTCAGAGAGAGAGAGATCACAAGTCAGGCAGAGAGAGAGAGAGAGAGAAGCAGGCTCCCGCTGAGCAAAGAGCCCGATGCGGGGCTCGATCCCAGGACCCTGAGATCACGACCTGAGCCGAAGGCAGCGGCTTAATCCACTGAGCCACCCAGGCGCCCCTGTTACTGCTTTTCTGCTTGCTTTTCCTCTTCCATTAAGTTCCTTAACACTTTCTCAACCTTTTTAGTTCTTCTTCTACACAACTGGGGAAAAACGGGCAATATGAAATATGAAAGGCACTGTGGAAATGTGACAGAGAATGATTCATACTAAGGATGATATTTCAGTGTTTCTTTTATCACCAGTAGCATTTATGCGCAATATCCCTTTCATTGGTATACAGTATTCTTTTTTATTTGCTGACATGATGTTTCATGTTTTTAATGTAACTTAAGCCATTTCCTACACTTTAGTTGTTGTTATTGGTAAAAATGTTATATGGAGTTTTGGGGTACTAAATAAAACATTTCTTACATAAATCTCAGTTGAAATGTTGTTTTGAGGGATATGTATGTTGTATGATATTGGAGAATTAAATATGAGAGGGAATTTATTGGGAAAACATCAATCAGGGAAATGTTCTGTGGAGTATGTCTGAAATGGCTTTATGAAATTACTTGGGTAACTTCTCTTTTTTTCTTCTCCAAAAATTTTAGGAATGTCAGAATTAATTTTTTTTAATTTTAAAAATAAACCACATACTTATATGTTTATTTATTCATTTATTAGAGATTTTGTTTGTTTGTTTGTTTGACAGAGAGAGGGAAAGCACATGCAAGGGAGAGGGAGAAGGCAAGCAGAGGGAGAGGGAGAAGCAGGCTCCTTGCCAAGCAGGGAACCCGCTGTGTAGCTCAATCCTAAAACCTCATACTTTTAAAACTCTCTGGGTCTAGTGTTTTCTTTGTGGGAAGAATTTTTTTTTGTTTTTTTTTTTTTTAAAGATTTTATTTACTTATTTGACAGATAGAGATCACATACAGGCAGAGAGACAGAAGCAGGCTCCCTGCTGAGCAGAGAGCCTAATGCAGGGATTGATCCCAGGACCCTGGGATCATGACCTGAGCCAAAGACAGAGGTTTTAGCCCACTGAGCCACCTAGGAACCTCTCTTTGTGGGAAGAAGTTAAACTACTGATTCAATTTCTTTAACGACTATAGGACCATCCAGGTTTTTTCTTCTTTAGTCATGTTCGCTAAGTCATCTTTCCTAGGAACATGTCCATTTCTGCCATGTTTTTGAATTTGTTGGCAGATAGTTTTTCATTATTCTTAGTTTTTTTTTTTCCCTCACACCAACCAGTTCACTGATTCTTTGACATCAACTGGGTGTCGAGTAATTCCCTGGAATTAGCATCAGACCCCACAGGTTACGAGCTCACTCCCACAGAACTACCCCCATTTCATTTGCTAGCAGCAGTGGGGTGGCCAGGCTATTCACACTTTTGCCCAGCCAGAAATTTGAGGGTTAACATGACCCTTCCCCCACCTCAGGTTTGATAACTCACTATAATGACTCAGATGTTTGGAAAACACCTTATTTACTATTACGGGTATATCATGGAGATTACAACTCAAAAACAGCCCAATGGAAGAGATGAATAGTGCAAGTTGAGGTGTGGGGTGGAGCATGGAGCTTCTATGCCCTCTCCGGGCTTGCCACCCTCTCAGCACTTGGATGTGTTAACTTATCCATAAGCTCTCTGAACCTCCTTGTTGAGGAATTTTTATGGAGATTCCACTATACAGACATGATTGGTTAAATCACTGGTAATTGGTGATGGAACAAAATTTCCAATCCCTCCCACTTCTCCAGAGATGGGGGTGGGTGGGTAGGGCTGAAAATTCCAGTTCTCCAGTCACGTGGTTGGTTCCTCTGGCAAGGAGCCCCAGTCCTGAAGGGAGACCGCCAAGCGTCACTTTAGTGACATAAAGTTTGTTCTTTCTTAAGATTGCTTTGGCTATTTGGGGTCATTTGTGGGTTTATAAAAATTTTAGGTTTGTTTGTTCTATTTCTGTGAAAACTGCCCTTGGAATTCTGTTGGGAGTTGTATTGAATCTGTAGATTATTTTGGGTGATATGGACATTTAACAATGTTAATTCTTCTCATCTATGAGCACTGAATATCTTTCCACTTATTTGTGTCTTCTTCAACTTCCTTTATTATTGTTTTACAGTTTTCAGTGTACAGTGTACAGGTCTGTCACTTCCTTGGTTAAGTGTATTCCTAGGTATTTTCTTCTTTTTGATGCAATTGTAAATGTGATTGTTTTCTCTCTTTCTTTTTTTTAAAGATTTTATTTGTTCATTTGAGAGAGAGAGAGAGAGAGCACAAGCAGCGGGCAGAGGGAGAGGTAGAAGTATTCTCTCTTCTGTGGGGGGAGCCCAGCATGGGACTTGATCCCAGGACCTGGAGAACATGACCTGAGCTGAAGACAGATGCTCAACCATCTGAGCCATCCAGGCGCCCCAGTGTGATTGTTTTCTTAATTTCTCTTTTTGTTAGTTTTATGTATAGAAACACAACTGATTTTTGTATAATGATTTTGTATCTTGCAGGCTTACTGAATGTATTTATTAGTTCTAAGTTTCTTGGTGGTCTTTAGAGTTTTTTCATATATATTATGTCATCTGCAAATAGAGACAGTTTTACTTCTATTTCGATTTGGATACCTTCTATTTCTTTTTCTTGCCTAATTGATCGAGCGATGACTTCCAGTACTCTGTTAAATAAAAGTGGCAAGAATGGGCATCCTGGTCTTCTTCCAAGAGAAGGGGCTTTCAGTTTTTCACCTAAATATGATGTTAGCTTTGGGCTTGTCATAGGTGGCCTATATGGCATATCATGTCATTATATTGAGATAATGTTCCCTCTGTTGCCACTTTGAGAGTTTTATCATGAATCACTGTTGAATTTTATCAAATGCTTTTTCTGTATCCTTTAAGATGATCCTACAATTTCTATCAATTTCTTTTCTTCATTTTGTTAATGTTGCATATCGTATTGATTGATTTGCGGATATTGAACCATCCTCACATCCCTGGAATAAATCCCACCTGATCATGGTGTATGGTCCTTCTAATGTGCTGTTGAGTTCGGTTTGCTAGTATTTTTTTTTAGAATTATTTCATCTATGTTCATCAGGGATATTAGCCTGTAATTTTCTTTTCTTAGAGTATCCCTTTCTGGTTTTGGTGTTGAGGTAATGCTGGTGTCATAAAATGAGTTTGGGAGTCCTCCTTCATTTTCTATTTTTTTGGAGGAGTTTAAGAAGGATTGGTATTAATTGCTCTTTAAATGTTTGGTAAGGGGTTGGCCGGTTAGCTCAGTTGGTTAGAGCATGGTGCTAATGAATGTTTGGTAAAGTTCACCAGTAAAGTTATGTGGCCCTGGACTTTTGTTTTTTCAATCATTCATTCATTCATTCATTAACTTATTTATTTATTTATTTCTTATGTTCAATTAGCCAACATATAATACAACATTTGTTTCTGATGCAGTGTTCAGCGATTCATTAGTTGCATATAACACCCAGCACCCAGTGCTCATCTGGACTTTTTTTTTTTTTTTCTTAAGATTTTTATTTATTTATTTGACAGACAGAGATTATAAGCAAGCAGAGAGGCAGGCAGAGAGAGAGGAGAAAGCAGGGCCCCGCTGAGCAGAGAACCTGATGTGGACCTCGATCCCAGGACCCCGGGACCATGACCTGAGCCAAAGGCAGAGGCCCTAACCACTGAGCCACCCAGGTGATTTTGTTTGAGCTTTTGTTTGTTAAGAGGTTTTTGACTACTAAATCAATCTCTTAGTATTGGTCTGTTCAGATTTCCTGTTTCTTCATGCTTCAGTCTGGTAGGTTGTATGTTGCTAGGAATTTATCTTTTCTTCTAGGTTGCCCAATTTTTTGGTGTATGTTTGTTCATAGTAGTCTCTTATGATCCATTGCATTTCTGTTTATTAGTTGTGACAACATCTTTTTTATTTTTAATTTTATTTGAATCTTCTTTTATTATTTTTTTTTTCCTGTTGAGTCTAGCTAAGGGTTTGCCTATTTTATTTGTCTTTTCAGGAACTAGTTCTTGGTCCTTTGATCTTTTCTACTGTCTTTTAAATCTCCATTTCATTTATTTTTTGCCCTGATCTTTATGTTCTTTTTTTCTGCCAAGTTTTGGTTGTTATATTTCCACTTTCATTTGTCTGGGAAAAAAATGTGTGTATATGTATATATGTATATGTGTGTGTGTGTGTGTGTGTGTGTATATATATATATATATATATATATATATATATATATATAGTGAGAGAGAGCACATGAGCCAGAGGGGAGGGGCAGAGGGAGAGGGGAGAATCTTAAGTAGGCTTCATGCTCAGTGTGGACCCCAATGTGGGGCTTGATCTCACAACCCTGAGATGATGACCTGAGCTGAAGTCAAGGTTGGACACTTCACTGATTGGGCCATCCAGGTGCCCTTATATAAAGATATTTTTCATTTATCTTTTAATTTCTTCTTTGACCATTGGTTACTCAGTAACATTTTGTTTAATCTCTACATATTTGTGAGTTTTCCAGTTTTCTTCTTGAAATTGATTGCTAGTTTTATACCACTGGAGTTGGAAAAGATGGTTGATATGATTTCAGTCTTCTAAATTTATTGAGACTTATTTTGTGGCCTGACATATGGTCTGTCCTGGAGAACATTTCATGTATGCTTAAGAAGAATGTGTATTCTACTACTTTTTGATGGAATGGTTCTGTAAATGTCTGTTAAGTTCCTCTGGTCTAATGTGTAGTTTAAGTCCAGTGTTTCATTATTGATTTTCTGTCTGTACTATCTATTCATTGATAAAAATGAGATATTGAAGTCCCCTACTAGTATTGTTTGCTCTCTATTACCCCATTTATTTATGTTTGTATTTGTTTTATATATCTTAGGTCTCCTATGTTGGGTCAATGTTTCCACAAATATTTACAATTGTCATATCCTTTTCTTGCACTCACCACTCTATCATCATATCATGACCTTTTTTGTCTCTTATTAGTCTTTGTCTTAAAGTTTGTTTTGTCTCCTATATCAATCTTTGTTTTCTTTTCTTCTCCATGTTAAGGAGTATCTTTTTCTATCCCTTTACTTTCAGTCTATGTGTGTTCTTAAAAGTGAAGTGAGTCTCTTATAGGCAACATACTTTTGGGTCTTCTTCTTCTTATTGTTATTATTATTATTAATTTTATTTTTAAGTAATCTCTACACCCAGTGTGGGACCTGAACTTACAACCCCAAGATCAGGAGTTGCACATTTGGGATGCCTGGGTGGCTGAGTTGGTTAAGTGGCTGCCTTTGGATAAAGTCATGATTCCAGGGTCCTGGGATTGAGTTTTGCATCAGGCTCCTTGCTCAGCAGGGAGCCTACTTCTTCCTCTGTCTGCTGCTCCCCCTGCTTGTGCTCTCTCTTTCCATCTCTATGACAAATAAATAAATAAATAAAATCTTAAAAAAAAAGTTGCATACTCTACCAACTAAGCCAGCCATGTACTCTGGGTCTTATTTTTTTAGATCTGTTCAACTATGTTTTATCTTTTGATTGGATAATTTAGCCCATTAACATTTAAAGTAAATATTGGTAGGTATGGACTTAATGCCAGTTTGTTCATTGCGATCTGGCTATTTTACAGTTTTTTTATTCTTTTGTTCTTTTCTTGCTTTCTTCCTTTGTGATTTGATACTTTCCTGTAATGGTATGCTTAGATTCCTTTCTCTATCTTTTGAGTATTTACTGTAGGCTTTTGTTTTATGGTTACCATGAGGCTTATGGAAAACATCCTAGAGTTATAACAGTCTATTTTAAGCTGATAACAATTAAGTTTAAATGCATTTAAAAACTACATTTTTACCTCCCTCTCTCATACTTTATATTTTTGATGTCACAATTTATATCTTTTTTACATATATATCCATTAACAAATTATTATAGTTACAGTTTTTTTTAAATTACTTTTGTCTTTTAACTTCTGCTAGATTTGTAAATGATAAACCTATCACCATTACTAGATTATTCTGAGTTTAGCTATGTATTTACCTTTACTGGTGAGATTTATACCTTCGAATGTTTTCCTGTTGCTAATTAGTGCCCTTTCATTTCTGCTTAAGGAAGTCACCTTAACAATTCTTCTAAGGCCAGTGTGGTGGTGATGAACTTCTTAAGCTTTTGCTTATCTGAATAACTCTTTATCTCTCCTTCAGTTCTGAAAGACAACTTTGCTAGATAGAGCATTTTTGTTTGGTGGTTTTTTCCTTAAACACTTTAAATATGTTGTGCCATTCTTTTCTGTCCTGCACATTTCCTGCTAATAGTCTCATAGGCGTTCCCTTGTATGTAACTCCTTGTTTTCCCCTTGCTACTTTTAAGATTCTCTTCTTAGTTTTAACTTTTGACACTTTAATTATGTGTCTTGGCATAGGTCTTCTCACTTCTCATAGGTCTTCATTTTATTGGACATCTCTGGGATTCCTGATTTTTCCTTTCCTAGGATAGGGAAGTTTGTCTGTTTGTTTGTTCCTAGGATAGGGAAGTTTGTTTGTTTGCTTATTTGTTTTGTTTGTTTGTTTGTTTGTTTAGGATAGAAAGTTTTCAGCCATTATTTCTTTAAATAAGTTTTCTGTCCCTTTCTCTCTCCTCCTTTTTGGATCTCCTATCATGCAAATATCAGTCTGATTAATGATATCCCCTAAGTCTCTTAAGCTGTCTTTATCCTTTTTGCTTTTGCTCCACTGATTGGATGAATTCTGTCTTTAAGTAATTGATCCTTTCTTCCACTGCAACCAGTCTGCTGTTGAACCCCTCAGCTGAATTTTTCAGTTCAGATTCTGTGTTCCTTAGCTCTGTGATTTCTGTATGGTACTTTCTTATATTTTCTAACTCTTTGTTAAAATTCTCGCTTTTTCATGCATTGTTCTTCTTACTTCAGTGAGCATTTTTATGACCATTATTTGAATATTTGAACTCTTTTTTTTTTTTAAAGATTTTATTTATTTATTTGACAGAGAGAGAGATCACAAATAGGCAGAGAGACAGACAGAGAGAGAGATGAGGAGAAGCAGGCTCCCTGCTGAGCAGAGAGCCCGATGCGGGACTCCATCCCAGGCCCCTGGGATCAGGACCTGAGCCGAAGGTAGAGGCTTAACCCACTGAGCCACCCAGGCGCCCCGAATATTTGAACTCTTTGTGAGGTTTATCACTTATTACATCTTTTTCTGATGTTTTGTTCTTCTTTTTCTGTTTCTTCATTTTTCTTGGCTTTTTGTACGGGTTTCTATGCCTTAGGTAAAATAGCCACATCTCCTAGCTGTCTTGTGTGGGAGATGAACCTTATTGTTCAACCCTGCCCTAGCTATTGGCTTCTATCAAATCTTTGTGGTTGTCTAAGCAGTCTTGTTTGTTCTTAGTGGCTCCCAATATCGAAGCGGTGTCAGAACCTGCCAGTGTCCCAAAGGAGAAGATCTCAGTCAGCTCCTAGATTCAGGCTTATAGACCACTGGACCTTTGGGCAGCAGTTTTTAAAGTGTGCAAATATACCTGTATCAGGGGAAGATGGGGTATGGGCATTTCTGTCTGTGGCCTCATTAGCACTGTGCGCGGAGGGGATAGCTGGCCAAGAACTATTACAGTTTTGTGGAACCTGCAAATGTAAGCCCTACTTGCCACCAGAGTCAGGTGATGAAGGGGCATTATTTGGATGGCAGCCACAAAAACTGTGATCCCAGATATGTATATAAGCTCCTTTCCTAGAAATATTGGCAACCTGGAGTGAGGCAGCAGGAGAGCACAAAGTGCTGTCTACCAGCCTCCCTGGTCTTTGGAGAATACAGTAGTCAACTCGTTGTGTGCTAAATTAGAAGCTTACCATGTAGGCTGTCTCTATTAAGATATACAAAAAGGCCTCTTTCCCAGAAAGACTGGGCATATTCTCTGGGTCTGTGTTGGGTCCTCAGGAGTTTGCTATGGTGAGTTCTTACCAGCACTTTAAGAAGTCTCTCTTAGTTTTCTATAGCTCTGTTGGTCTCATGTATGCAATCCCCATTGGCTTTTAAAAATAGGTGTTTTGGGCATCCATTTCTCAGGTGGAGGTTTTAAAAGTTAGGGCATCACATGTAAAATCTAAATCTTTCATTTCTCAGTGAGAATTTTGGAGTTGAAAGTTCCAGGCTGGCTGTGTGTTGCTGCACAAGGGGTGGGGTTTATGGGGAGATTATTAGCCTCTCCTATCTGGTTTGATGTGAGTCCTTTGTCCTCTGTCATTTACTGTGTGGGAGCCACTCAGGTGGTTTGTGGATTTCTTTCAGAGGCACGGGTTCTATATGTACCTGTAGGTTTGGTGTGTTCATGGGAGGATGTGAGGTCAAGAGCCTCTTTATATTGCCATCTTAAACCAGATCCAAACATTGAATTTCTAATGTCAGTTATTAGAAATTATTTTTTTGGAATTTCTTTTTGGTTCTTTTTCAGAGATATAGGTTATTTGTGATATTTTTGTTCCTTTGCAATGTACACTCTTTTATTTCTCAAAATATATTAAACATACTCATTTGATATTCTGTAGGTAAAAATTTGCATAGTCTAACTCTGTTTCAACTCATTATCACTTGTCCATTTTCTCATAGGTTTGTGATTTTTTTTTTTTTTTAAAGTTGTAACCATTTGGGTCTGTTCTTCTAGAAAGGATTATATGTTTGTTATTGGTGGGTATTTAGGGTACTGCTAACCTGGAAACATTCTCAGACTATCCTAGCCATACCATATAAGATAGGATGTACCCTATCCTACATGAGCAGAGACTTGTGTTAATAATTTTCAAGGGAAACTCCCCCTCACACCCCCATTTTATCTTTCTTGATAATACTTGGGCCTATTATCTCTACTGATTGTCTCTGTAGGGTGAATACTCCTCCCACCCCTGTAACATAATTCACTTACTAAGGATGTTGCTTTTGATGGTACATAACCTTATGCATGGGTCATGCATGGAAAGTTCTGTTTCCCACCTTGCCCAGGCTTAATGTCTTATCATCTATCTCCCATATGGCTCTATGAAGCCTAAGTCCTAAGCCACCAAGGATAGATAAATGTCTCCACCAAATGCCAGCTCCAGAACTTCTTTGGATTCATGCTATCTTTTACTTGTGGACTTAAGGACTTCCTTTTTTTCAACCAACTCAGCCATTCATTTAGAATGATATTTAAAAATACTTTATCCAAGGCTGGTGTAGCCACTCTGGAAAATATGAAGGTTCCTCAAAATGTTAAAAATAGAACTACCCTATGATCCACCAATTGTACTACTAGGTATTTGTCAAAAGTATACAAACTTAGTGATTCAAAGGAGCACATGCACCCAATGTTTATGGAAGCAATGTCCACAATTGCCAAAATATGGAAAAAGCCCAGATGTCCACTGACAGATGAATGGATAAAGATGTGATACACACACACACACACACACACACACACACACACTGGAATATTACTTAGCCACCCAAAAGAATGAAATCTTGCCATTTGCAACTATATGGACGGAACTAGAGGGTATTATGCTAAGTGAAATAAGTCAATAAGGGAAAGACAAATACTGTATGATTTCACTCATATGTGGAATTTAAGAAAAAAAACCCAGATGAACATAGGTAAAGGGAAGGAAAAATAAAATAAGATAAAAACACAGAGAGAGACAAGCCATAGAGACTCAAATATAGGGAACAAGCTGGGGGTTGCTGGAGGGGAGGTGGGTGAGGGGATGGGGTTACTTGGTGGTAGACATTTAGGAGGGCATTTGATATAGTGAGCACTGGGTATTACGTGCAACTGATAACTCACTAAACTCTACCCTGAAACTAAAAAAAGAAAAATAATACTTTATTCAGCATTTTAAATTATTCTGAATGAGGGGGTTTCTCTGCATATATCTCCTGCCATATTGCAGGTACAAAACACCTTTTGAGTTTCTTCATCAATTTGTTCCTTGAAAAAACCATCCAGCTTAAGAACATCAGAAGAGCTTATCACTAATCCTGCTTTTTCTACTAATAACCTATATGTAAAAGTAGTAATTCTTCCCAAAATAATTCCTAATTTAGAGCAATTCTCTAAAGTCTTTTTTTAAAAGTAACTTGGTCGAATTTGGGGGGAACCTAACAAAATTATTCTGAAGTTCTTATTTGGAATAAAAAACTGATGAGAATAGCTAGAGCAGTTTAGAAAAAGAATAGTAATGGTGGATGATTAATTCCTTCCTTAATATTAAATATGTTCTAATATTAAGCCATATTTTAAACTCTATAAGAGAATTAGATCAGTATGGTAATGACATAGGTACTCATCTGTCATTTGAATGAAAGATAGAACTCATAATAGTTCTGAGTACTTGTTAAATCTTGGTATGTCCTAAAGCAAACTTCCCAAATTAACAGAGAAGTGTAGGCTTAACCCACACATGTTGCTGGCAAGAGTGATTTGTCATTAAAAAAAAAAAAAGTTTTAATTGATGTAAAGCAAAATAAGCCCTATGTAGTTTAAAGAATTAAATGAAAGAAAAGTCAAATAATAGAAAAGCTAAGTAAAAATGCTTGCTTGATTGTTGAAAGGGCTTACCAAACTGGAAACTCAATGGCTATTTCTGGAAGGTGGCAAGCAACTGGTTACAGTGAATGATGAAGCAGTAATTTATCTGACTTTGATCATTAGAAAACATTACCTTTCAAAATAATATAAATAAATTTTATTTTAAAAATAAATACATGGAAGGAATATGGAAATAATAGATAAACTTAATTTGGCAAAATTTAAAATTTTTCTATCTTTAGTAATTAAAGAGAAATCCCATGTTTTAAATTTCCTAAATTCTTATAATAAATATAATTGTAACAAATACAATCTATGATAATAAAATAATTCATGTTAATCCATATGAACACTGAAAATCCAGTAGAATCAAGGGTAAAAAGAGATATTTTACAAAAGAGAAACCTGAATTATAAAATATAACAAGTTTCTTAAGGCCCAAAGAAATTCTATGAAAAATATTTTTGTAACACTACTGATTTCTAATAATACTCTTTAACCCCTAAATTTCCAATTTGTTTTTCTGGTATTTATGTGACTTTTTTTAAAAGAACTAAAAGCTAGGAATGCCTATGTTTAGAGAGGAGTTGTCTCTTTCTTTAAATTTTTTCTTACTTTGGGAGTTTTGATTGGGCTTACAGTTTTTTCATAGATTTTTCATTGTGAGTATACTAATTAGTAATGCTTAATGTGTTCATATATATAAATGGTGTGTTTGAGTAAGATGTGGTTTATCCTAACTTCGTTGAAAAAGACTTATGTAAAACTTTCTCTGCACCACCATTTTATAGAAAACTCTGACTTGTCGATGACAGTGTTACTGAAAACTGCTAACTGAATACTAATTGAAATTTCTTTATGGGTCTGATTTAGTACTAGCAAGATGCCACCAGGTGGCAGTATAAGCCAAGCACAGAATCATCACTCCACTTCACAGTTGTGCTTTAACTGCAATTAATTTAGGAATTGAATATCCGCGTTTGAGTAGACTCACTCCATCTTCCTAGGTGTTTTGTAAACCTGGCTTTAAACTAGTTTTTCAGAGGTGAGGCTTTGATTAAAAAAAAATTTTTTTTTGGTCATGTTGCACAGGAAAGTAATATGTTACTTTGAGGAACCCAAAAGAACATCTTCTGAATTCCAGTCCAGACAAGAATGAAGCCTCTTTGAGTGCTAAGATTCTCTGTGCTACAGAACTGTAGGTCCTAAGCCAATCAGATAAATAAAGCTGGTGCTTTAGTCAGGAGCCAGTCTGCCAGGAAATATACATGGCAACTGGGGTTGAATTATTCATAGACACTTTTTTTTTTTGTGGGTTAGACAGCTCAATCTGTCTACTTTTTTTTTTTTTTTTCCTTAAGTCAGGTAGGACTTGATTGCAGTGCTTAGTCACATATTGGGAATAAATAGCTGCTAGATAAAAATATATGATTTTTTATTTTTACGACTAAATATATATGGCATGTGTTTCATGTCCATACATTTCCAAGGGTATTTTTAGAGACATCTGTTTCCATATCAGTAACTGTGCTCTTTCACGGTGCTAGAGTCTTTCTTTGGGGGAGTGGAGAGCAGCACTGGGGGATGTTTGGTAAGACAGGTGCTCCTGAGAGGCAGAAAATAGCTCAAACAGCTCAAAATCCAAAACCTGGGATTCTAATGAGTGGCTTTAGTGATATTAATGTTAATATTTGTTTTAGCCACTGAAAGAGAATTTCCAGCTGCTCTATTAGAGAAAAGAGTCTCTCAGCTAAATAAATTAAGTCCTTCCTACTGAGACAACTTGAAAGTGAGCACCCATGTGTCTGCAGGGATCTGTGAGAAATCATGGAGAGCCCCAAAAGGCCTGAAAGTCTGAAGTGTGAAGATTCTGATCCTTCAAATTTTCAAAGGGCGAAGAAGTTATTTCAGTAAACCGTGGTCTATAATAATAAATGTGGTCTCAATTCTGTAGTATCAAATGAATGATTGGTGAGTCCTAAGCAGCATCACTTACTCATGAGAAACCAGAATGGGTTTAACATCCATCACAGCAGACTTTCTTTTTTATCCAAATGTCCAGAGCTGGGAAGAGTGGAGAACCTAGAAATCGAATTTAAGCAAGGTGCTTGGCAAGGTCTCTCATAACACACCTCTGGCTGAAGTGAGGTGTAAGTGTCGTTAATGTATATCGATAATTAATTCATCAGCTACCAAGGTGGTGCCATTTATTAGAATGATGTCAAATGATGTCTCTAGGGATATCTTTGGCCTTTTTCTTTAATCCTTTTTATTCGTGATTTGGATGAAGATGTGGAAGACCTTCTGATAAAATTTGAGATGATAAGTTAGAATAAATTAAATGGTCAAATCTGAGTTCTAAAATCTTAGGCTGGTTGAACTTGGTAAGCGTTAGAAGAATGATTTTAAAGCAAATATATGTAAAGGCTACTCCCTTTGTCCTTACAACAACACATATACGGGGTAAGTCATATCTTAGCTGTAGCATATCTAGAAGAGACTCAAGGGAATATAGCTGACAGTGAATATAGGATCAATCAGCTGTGTACCATGGCTATCAGCAGAGTAAATGTTAATTTAGGTTTTATTTTTTAATTTTTAAATTTTATTTATTTGACAGAGAGAGATCACAAGTAGGCAGAGAGGCAGGCAGAGAGAGAGGAGGAAGCAGGCTCCCTGCTGAGCAGAGAGCCCGATTCGGGGCTAGATCCCAGGACCCTGGGATCACGACCCAAGCCAAAGGCAGAGGCTTTAACCCCCTGAGCTACCCAGGTGCCCCTAATTTAGGTTTTATTATTCACAAAGTGTTGCATGGCAAAGGGGAGAGATGTCCCCTCTTCTACTGGTGAGACCACTCTTGCTTCAAGTCTGGGTGCTCAAGTGGGGCATAGGCAGGCTAGGGACTGTTCCAGAAGGAGTCAAGCAAGATATTAAGAGTTGTAGAAGTCATTATAAAGGGCATGACTGAAGGAACTGGATATTTAGAAAATGCAATATCAGAAGGTGGAGTGACACTGGCTTCACATTTTGGAAGTCTGTCTTGTGAGAAAGGGGTTAGACTTGTTCTGTGTTCAAATTAGGGTCAAGGGGGTAGAAACCTTAAAGAGACAGTTTTGCGTTTCATGTAATGACTCTCTGGTGGTTGGAAGCAACCCCAGATGGGAACAAACTATTTCAAAAGATGGTGATTTCTCTGTCATTAGAGTGTTCAAGCATGAATGGGTAAGAACTTGGAAATGTCTTAGCAACTGATAGATAATTGAATGAATTTAAAATCCAATTCTGGACTTATGGTTATTTTTTTAACCCGTTATTAAGCTAAAAGGAATCCTTAAGAAAAGGCACCTTTGAACAATTCTCAATATTAATTTATCCCCATAATCCTAATATATCTTTTTTCTTTCTTTTCAGTGTCTTCAGATAGCAGAGGCAGTATCAAGATTTAACATGTTACCTTTATTCCTCTTGTCTCAGAGATATGGTCAAAGCCCCAATGCCAAGGTAAACACAGTAGATACAAAGTACTTCTAAATTCTAAAGGGATTACCTAAGTAGGTCATGTCAAATGATTGGGTTACCAGTTCTGCCCATATTAGCCCATTGCTCACCTCTGGGATTAGAGTTGAAGAGTTGGTGGTGTCTTGAGAGTCACTGATGTGCGGCAATACACCCATCCCCTCATGGGGAACTGCTGGGATAATATGACATGTATGCCCTGGCATTGGAGAGACTCAGGACAGTGAGGCCCACTAAGACTTTGGCTAGAGTTACCCATGCCCAGCAGTGGCTCATAAGAGAGAGATGGCTTTGGTGGGAACAGTCTTCCCCACCATGGAAGGGGTGTGGCAAAGGTATGTGTTTCCTCTAGTCCAGAAGTGGGGTTATTTCTAAGGGGAACTTGCCCAGCAGGGTTGGCTGGAGGGGTGGATTGCCAGCATTCAGGGGCTGGTGGGGGAGACTATTAACAGGCAGTAACAGGAGGCCAAGGAGAAGAGGTTAAGCGAAATAACTAAAGCCAGACTATCTAGGTTCAAATTCTGGCTCTGTTGGTTTTTTGCTGTGTGATCAGGGTCAGAGGTAGAGCAAGAAAGGCAGAAGCACCTAACCCCACAGGCCTGCATCTTAGGAAGAGAGCTCACGGGAGCCAATTTAAATTCAATAAGATTTTGGAATTTCAACAGTAAACAAGAGTCTTCTAAAATACTCAAGTAAGATTATTCTTGCAATTTAAAGGGGCAGAGAGAGCTATGGGACCATCCATTCAAGGGTTTAGAAACGGAGTCCAGAAAGCAGGTTTGAAGAGACTGTGGAAAAAGAAATAAAGCTGCCTTCTGCTTGCATTCTGTGTAGATAGTAGAAATGCCAGAGCTGTGGGTGGATTCTAGACATGATTTTGTCACCAAATAACAGTGTCCATCGCAAGTCACTCTGCCTCTTTGGGTCCCAAGTTTCTTCACCTGTAGAATTTCTCTTGCTTTCTTTTAGCCATGTAGTTCTGTTTCCATTTTCCTTCACAGGAAAGGTATGCAGTATATGTCATATATAAAAATAAACACAAATACTAAACTTATCTATATATAAATAGATATATATATACTAAATGTATATACTAAATGTAGATACATATATATGCTAAATATATCCTACATAGATATATTTAGATGCATACATACATTTAATATTTATAAATACTTATATATAGACACATTTGGTATTTATAAATATGATCTCTATATAAATACACTTAGTATTTATATGTATTTATTTATACCCAGAACTTTTTTCAGAAAAGATTTCATTAACTGAATTGCATTTTCTAGTGGCATACTGATTGTGTTCTCTGCCGAAGTACAGTGTTAAGGTTATCTTCTGTGTTTCTCCAGTAGTTTTTCTCTGCCAAACTTTATACAGATAAGCTTAATAAGAGATGACATTTGGAGCACATATATTTTACGAGTCTTACCCATTTTAATTCTGTTGATTCAGTCTACATGTGGTTTTTATATTTTATAGCTGAAGAGTCACAGGCAAACTAAATTGAAGGAGGTAAAAGGGATGTTGGTTAAACACAATTAAGTATTAAAGAATTCCTCACACCTCTTAGAATTCATGACATAGTTCTGCATGTTCTTGCTCATGTATGCAACAAAAAAGAGCCTTAGTTTGCCCTTGAATTTTGTTTCCTCATAACACCACTGCCCTATAAGGTAATATAATTATCTGCTGATTCCTGTCAGAGTCTGTGACATGCCCTGGAAGGGGTTGGCAAATCATTGCTTTAAATAGTTTGCTTATTTATTTATTTTTAAAAAGACTTTATGTTTATTTGTTTAGAGCAATTTTAGGTTGACAGCAAAATTAAGAGGAAGGCATGGAGAGATTTTCCACATGCCTTCTGCACCAGGCCCCTGACACACACAGCTTCCCCCATGATCAGCAGCCCCACCAGAGAAGGGCATTTGTTACAGGTTTTTGAGGTTTTTTTGAATTTTATTTTTATTTTATTTTTTTCAGTGTTCCAGAATTCATTGTTCATGCATCACACCCAGTGTTCCATGCAATACGTGCCCTCCATAATACCCACCACCAGGCTCACCCAACCCCCCACTCCCCTCACCTCCAAAACCCTCAGTTTAGTTATTTAAAGTTATACAGTAATGTGTGCTTTTCAGTCCAGATGGAAAGGAGACATTGATCAGAATATCATAGAACAGACAAAAAGAGAAGGCAACATATATCTTAATCTGTCAGTTCTTTGCTGGAATCCCTCATTTCTGGATTGATCTCTTGAGCAATAGCAATAGTTTGTTATCTGTTATACTGGATTTTGCATTTATTAGTTTTAAGTTTTATGAGCCATTTAGTCTTTGCACTGATACTGAAAGAAGGATTTTCGAAGTTGAGCACTCTGTGTGTGTTGTGTATTTACACACCCAGCAGCGTCTGTGTCATCCATGATCCAGGGCAGCAGTGCCAACAACCAGGACACCCATGGCTCCCAAACCTGTAACTTGAGATGTCTTTGCTCTTTGCACCCAATTTAGGTTTAAATGATCTCTAACTTTTCTTCTATCACCACAGTCTGATGGTTCAGCTCACATGAGATGTCATCTTTAAAGCTTAGGTATAAATTCAGCCATAGCAGCTTAAGCCTCTAAAATCTCAGCCTTCAGGACACCAAAAACCCTGTTAGAATGCAATGCAAATATTTGTAGGTTAGTGAGAGAATGGAAAGTCAAGTGTAATAAAGTGCTTTTCCTTAAAGATACACGTACATTAATTTAATTTCCCTTGTGTTCCTGGAACTGCTCCATACCATGGCGGTTAAGAGGATTATAAGGAGTATAATTACAGAGAAAGAAGTAAACAAGGAGCCTGAATTGGGTTTCAGAGGGCAGTTTATTTTCTGCCTTACTGGACTATAGACCAAGGCCGAAGATCTAGGCCAGTGGTGATAAGGGGCAGTTGCACACGTAATGAATTCAAGGGGGACCACAGCACATCTTTTATTCCAGACTTCTGGTATTATTTTTGCAACCCAGCATGATTCTTCTTCTTTCCTACTCTTTCAGTACTGCCTCTACTGCCTTTCTTTACACAAGGATTGGCGTAAGACCTGATGGGGTCAGAGAGCCCCATCGCCTGGCCATTGTGATTGGTTCAGATGTGATGCATGAGTCAAGCTGGGCCAATGAGAGCCCTTGCCTGGGACTTCCTTATAGTGGAGGCAATAGGAAAACCTGCTTTTGTTTCTGTATTCCTAGAAACGGAAGAGTAGCTGCGGACGGCTAATTTTATCACCCTGTGGAGCAAGCCTTCTGCGATTGTCAGAATGAGGTCTATACCAAGAGAGACAAAGAGGAGAGGAGAGAAATGGCTGTGTTGTTTGAGGTCTGGCCCTAGGTCTGTGTGATGTTAGCTCCTCCGCTAACTCCTTTTGCATATCATAAAGGTTGACATTTCCATCATTTGTATCCTGACTGATAGACTTGGAACAGAAATATTAGAAAACTCCCTCTTATGAAATATTACTTCTTAAGCCTAAAAATGCAGGTGATTTTGGCATGATAATAAAAATAACTGCAAGTTATAAAACATCTACCAGGTGCTAAGCACGGCCATAAATACATACTGTATTCTGTTTTCTTTTCTAACTTTTTTTTTTTAAGCCTCTTTATTCATTTGAGAGAGAGAGGGAGAGAGTGAGCACACCAACAGGGGAGTGGTGAAGAGGGAGATGGAGAAGTAAACTCCCCACTGGGGCTTGATCCTGGGACCACGGACGAGATCATGACCTGAGCTGAAGGCAGACACTTCACTGACTGAGCTACTCAGATGCCACTTTGTTTTATTTTCATTTAGTCTCCACAACAACCTTTATAGTATATGAATCAGTTACAGAACTTAGTGGGTTGAAACAATTAGAATTTATTTAACCCAAGTTGGTGATTTGGTTGGGTGATTCTTCTTGTATAGACCAGGCACAGTTGATCTTAAGTGGGCTTGCTCATGTGTCCACAATAACTTGGCAGATTTCTGGGGGCTGACTAATTTGGGATGAGTCACTCGTAGGTCTGGAGTTGGGTGGTTTTCTCAGCTGGGCCCCACAGGAGGGACTGGACATTGTGTCTCCAGCAGGCTAGCCTGGGCTTATGAACATGGATGTTGTAGGGATCCAGGAGAGTGAGTGAAGGCATGAAGTCTTCTCAAGGCTCAGGCTAGGCACTGGCATTTTGCAACTTCTGCATCCTGTGGAGTAAAGTACAAGGGAAGCCCTCATTCAGGGAGTGAGGAAATAGTGTCTACTTTTATTGGGAGGACCTGAAAGTCAAAGGGAATGGATATAAAGAAGCATGAAAAAATGGGAGTACAATTAATTTTCTAAAAAAGGTATTAAGTGCATATACTTCAAAAGTTAAGAAATTTATTCAAGGTCATATGGCAAGGAGTAGCAGAGACAGGATTTGAGCCTTAATCTTCAGACTGAAAATCTCACTCAGCATTTTCTCTCTTCTTGCTGATGGATCTATGTAGTCCAGTTGTCACAACTTAGTTCTGAAGTCCTATTCTTAGATCACTTTTGAATGACTTCTCAGTTATGAGGAAGAGTTTCTTTATTATAACATAGGTATAGACTTTCTGTAATTGGTCATTCTTGAGCCACACCTACAAGCATTTTCATTCATATTTATACCCACAGTAAAAGGAAGTTCATATTTCTATCTTGCACCGTGGCTGAGCTGTGAAATGGCAGACATTATTTTGGGAGAATAGATAAATAATTTGTAGTATCTAGTAAATTCTTAAATAATACTTAGAGTAGTGAGGAAACAATGAGTTCAGGCAAATGAGAAGTTGGAAGATAATGAGATGTGTAAAATGGATAGAAGACTGTCAACAAATGGAAGAAAGGGACAGTAGAGTCTAATCCTGTAGGATTCTAGGGAGGGTAGAAGTGTAGTAGCTACCATTTAAGTTGAGGAATCTTAAAGCCTAGTGTGCAAGCTTCATGAATAGTCCAGAGACAGCCCTGTCCATGGATCCTTAATAGGATAGAACATGGGGAAAGGAGACCATGTACACAGAGCCTGTACTGCACTGAGAGACTCAGATGCCCCACACTGTGCCTCTCCCAAAATAGTTTAGCTTAAACCCTCCTTGCATGCCTAGCTTAAAAGTCTGAGTGTTATAATTGTTCCTCTAGAACAGTCCTAAGAGTGTTGGTGGGAGGGGGTGGTCACATAGGCAACTTTGTCTCATGAAATTCAGTGATTAAAATGCATGATGGCTGTGAAGCAAGGAAGTTCGGAAGAGCATAGACAGAAACAGATGGTGGGAAATGAAAGGAGATAACTGCCAGGAACTTTAATCCTGCAGTTGAAGCAAGGACTTCTCTCAGAAGGTAACACTAGGTGGGGTGCCTGGGTGGCTCAGTCAGTTAAGCGTCTGACTCTTGATTTCTGCTCAGGTCATGATCTCAGGGTCATAGGATGAAGCTCCTGGATCAGTGGGGGCATCTGCTTAAGAGTCTCTCTCCATCTCCCTCTGCTCCTTCCCCCACTCCCCAACTCACCCCCCCTCACCCTCCTCACCCCCTCAGGCACACATGCTCTCTCTCTCTCTCAAAAAAAGGTAACACCAGGCAAGTAGAACTGAGCACTTGGGAACTTCTCAGAGATCATTTGGTTTGAGGTGGGGTGACTAGAACTTACATTTGGGGTATAGGCCTGAGGAAAGAGAGTGTTCAGATGGTTCAAATGAGACAGAAAAAGGTAAAGGAGGACAAGTGGGAGGACATCTGTAGATTGGCAAAGAAAGCAGATAGGTGTTTCTGTTTTTGTTTTTGTTTTTTAAGATTTTATTTATTTATTTGACACAGCGAGAGAGATCGCAAGTAGGCAGAAAGGCAGGCAGAGAGAGAGAGGGGGAAGCAGGCTCCTTGCCGAGCAGAGAGCCCGATGTGGGGCTCGATCCCAGGACCCTGAGATCATGACCTGAGCTGAAGGCAGAGGTTTAACTCACTGAGCCACCCAGGTGCCCCAAGAAAGCAGATAGTTTTATAGGATTTAAGATTTATAAGCTGGTGATTAGGTGAAAAAGTGATATGTGTGGTTTTTAAGCATCATAATATCTTTTATCTTTATCATCTTTTCAACACATTAGTAAATATGTCACGTAAAACAGCAGAATAGGTTCTAATTTTAGAATCTGGTGATAAGGAAAAGGCGGGGTCTGAGAAGTGTGTGTGTTCTTTTTCCTCAGAGGGAAAAAGCCAGGAAATGCCCTGTCCCTGATGAGCTTCCTAAGTGATTTAAGAGGGTTTGCATGTTCTGTGTTCAGAAGCAGAGAGAAACTGGGAATTACCCTCTTTCCTGTTCATCCCCATTGGCCCTGGATGACCCTGGAAAGAGAGGGTGGTCCTTTTGCCTAAGTCAAAGAAGTTCGGTAAGCAGCCAGGATTGGATCCCAGGACTATGGGACCGGATATTCCTGTACTCCGTGTCTGTGGGATTTTGTCCAGTCTGACTGTCATGTAACTACATGACAGAAAGGTGCAGAGTTCTAACCACAAGGATGAGAATTCTATGTAAACCTGAAATCACTTTTCAACATGAACCATTTGAAACAACAGAACCTATTTTATAATATTGAGGAAAATAACCCAAAGAGCCTAAAAGAAAATAGGTCAACATCCTTAGATAGGAATGTATCTTGGAAAGGAGACCAAAAAAAAAAAAAAAAGCTGGGATAGGGCAGCTCCACATAATAATTTTAAGCTTTTAAATCACAAGTTTGAGCTGTAGGAATGCCTTTATTGATAAATACAGAAGAAGGATCAGCCGTTGAAACTGCTTATCTTGCATTTGTTCAAAGCACTGAATAAACTAGGACAGATTCTGTAGAGTTTGGAATTTTACTGCGATGTGACAAGTACTCAAAGAAAATCAAAGAGTTGTTGAATCTGCAAATAATATAAGTATATTTGTAGTGATTGATCCCCTTCTTCTAACTCTGTAATTAAAAAGGGTAGGAAAAGTAACCAAACATGAAATCAATTTCACATTCTTCACTTTAAAGTTCTGATTAAAGATGTTCGAAAGATCAGATGGCTTTCCATCTCTGGTAACTTAGACAATGCTTATAAAAACAAAATATAATCCAAGTGTCTTCTAGAGTCTTGTTATTAATTTAAGTGTTATTCTTTACAAATTTATAGATAACAGCTGTCACCAATCTTACTCTTCTCAAAGTGACATCTGTTTGTGGATACTTCTTTTCACTGTTTCGGTCTTTGAATTTTTATGTCATAAGCCAACTTCGCTTAGGGTTGCCTAAGTTGGCTCAGTCATTTGAATGTCTGAACCTTGATTTCAACTCAGGTCATGATCTCAGGGTCGTGGGATTGAGCCCCACATGTGACTCTGCTCTCATTGTGGAATCTGCTTAGGATTCTTTCCCTCTGCCCCCCACCCCCAACTTGCATGCACATTTTCACACATTCTCTCTAAATAAATAAATAATTAAAAAAAAAAATAAGCCAGCTTTGCTTAAATGTTAACTATTTTTTAAAATACACTTTATTCTGGAATAATTTTTTTTTACATGTTTGGAAAATTTGCAAAGGCAATACAGCAAGTTCTTGTTTATACTTCACCCATCTTTTGTTAATGTTAACATTTGTAGTGCATTGAATGGTGGCCCTCCAAAATACTCCTCCACATCCTAACTCCTGGAATCTGTAAATATGACCTTATTCAGAAAAAGAGTCTCTGCTAATATAATTAAATTGAGGATTTCAAGGTGAGATTATTCTGGACTATCTGATTGGGTCTAAAATCTAATGACAAGTGTCCTTGTAAGAGACACAGAGGAGAGAAACACAGGGAGAAGAGAATAAAGCTTGGTTTTTTTCTGATGTGTCTTTTGTGTTCTAGGATACAATCCAGGATACCACATTACATGGGTTGCCACATCTCCGTGGTCTCCTCTGGTTCATGACAGTTTCCCAGTCTTTCCTTGTTTTTCATGACCTTGATGGTCTTCAGCATTACTGAAGATTTTGTCAAATATCCCGTACTATGTGTTTGTCTGCTATTTTTCTCATGATTAGATTGGGTTATAAGTTCTGGGGAAGAATACCACAGAGGTGCGTGCCCCCTCATCATAAAGGTAAAGGGTGTATATATCCACATTATTTATTCCTGCTGATGTTAGGCTTGATCACTTAGATAAAGTGGAGTTTTCCAGGTTTCTCCATTGTAAAGTCACTATTTCCTCTTTCCACACCATATTCTTGGAATCAAGACTTTAAGTCCAGTCAATACTCAAGAGGTGGGATATTAAGCTATACCTCCTTGTAATGGGGGAAGCTAGTATGTACTTCTTGGAAATTTTCTGTAAGACATAGGTCTTCCTTCCTCTCTTTCTTCAATAATTTATTTATATCAGTATTGATGTATGTATATCTTATAACCCAATTCTGCATTGTGATGTCATACATTTTTTTATTGCCCAAATTGTTCTAATTTTTATGTCTATTATTATTATTAACTTATTACATTACATCGTATTAAGTTAAGCCTTCTTTTTGTTCTTCAGCCTATTCGCTATCTATGGTTATATAACAAATTACACCAAGACAGGGGCTTAAGACAACCATCAACATTTTTCATGGGTTAGGAGTCCAAGTTGCTAACTGGGTGCCTCTGCTCCCTCACAGGGCTGCAGTTGAGGTGTCAGGTGGAGCCATAATTCTCTCAAGCCTTGACTGGGGAGGATGCTTCCCCAGGCTTGCACACAAGGTTGTTGGGAGCCCTCAGGTCCTTGTTGGCTTTTGGAGAGAGACAGCAGTTCCTTGCCAGGTAGGACAAGAATGGTCATAGAATAGCTCATAAACATGGCAGCTGGCTTCCCTCAGAGGTGCTCATGATGGAAATTACAGTGTTGTTGTTGTTTTTTAATATAGGAGTTCTTCCTTTTTTTCATTTTTTTTTTGGTTTGTTTGTTTTTTGTGTTTTGTTTTTAAGATTTTATTAGAGTGAGAGAAAGCATGGTAAGGGGGAGAGTCAGCGAGAGAAGCAGACTCCATACTGAGAAGGAAGCCTGATATGGGACTCGATCCCAGGACTCCAGGACCATGACCTGAGTCGAAGGCAGTCGCTTAACCAATTGAGTCACCCAGAAACCCCGGAAATTACAGTGTTTTTTTAACCTAATCTTGTGAGTGACTTTCTGTCACTTTTGTCATAATGTGTATAATTCACTGGGGTGCCTGGATGGCTCAATTGGTTGAGTTTCTGATGCCTGATTTTGGCTCAGGTCATGATCTTAAGGTTGCGAGATCGAGCCCTATGTTGGGTTCCATGCTCGGCATGTAGTCTGCTTGAGAATCTCTTCTCTGTCCCTCTCCCTCTGTCCCTTCCCCCAACACAATCATACACTCTCTATTTCTAAATCAATCAGTCAGTCTTAAAAACAAACAAAAAACCCAAACCCAAACAACAATAACAACAAACAAATGATTTACTAGTCCAGTCCATGCTCAAGGCAGGGATGATGGTTACAGAAGGCCACTCTGAAGAGGAAAAGATGGTAATCACGGGGCCACCACACTTAGTATCCCACCATTCCAGTCACTCATTTCAGTTAGTTAGAGTGGGCAGAAGGAGGAGAGAGGCGAAAGCTTCAAAAAGCAAAATCACTGCTGGATTAAATGTTTTGCCTGCAGTAACGTTTGAAAAGGTGTCACTATATGGTGTCTACCTCTTATGATTATTCATTTTTACATTTATTTACTTATTCATTTAGGAGTATATGACATGTAACTTCAAACCAAATGTGATATTTCTGACCCCAGGCTGTGGTCTACTTAGGATTTTGAAAAACATTTTTTTTTTCTTATTTAGCACCTGTGCACTTTTGGGCTGTTTAAGCCCAACCACCTGAGCATCTCTTCCACCAGGTGTTATGTGAGCAGAAGTGGAACAATTAGTAATTGTAATTGAAGCTAAATGTAATTACTCTCATAATCTTGAGTTGTTCACCTTGAATTCCATCAAAATTGCATTATGAAGCTGAGGAATTATGAAGAATTACTGACAAAGGATACTATCAATAATTCTTCCATTTGTATTCAACTCATCTTTAAATTAGGTCCATCCACCTTTAAATGAAATCATTTATTCATTTCTTCTAGTAAAAAAATAATAATTCACCCTCCCTCAGAACACTTGAGCATGAATAAAACCCCAAAGGAAAATAACAAAACCCACTCTGAGCTAGTGTAACATTTTTATGCACAAAATTTCCACATTATTCTTTTAATTAAAATTTAAATGTAATTAAAAAAATTTTTTTAAGTAATTTCTATACCCGGTATGGGGCTTGAACACACAACCTTGAGATTGAGAGTCTCATGTGCTATCAACAAAGCCAGCCAGGAGCCCCTCCACATTATTCTTATACATATTTATATATACATATATTTAACATCATTGTTATCAAATTCTGGAATATTTAGAAATACATTATGAGTATTTTCCTAAGTAAGTTATTATTTTAACTGGGATCCACTTGACTCATGGTTATTGCCACTGGAATTCCCCACATGTGCAATTTTGCTCTGTGGACACCTCTGCACTCATCCAACTGGCATATATTGACTTTTTTAAAATTTTATTTATTTTCAGCATAACAATATTCATTATGTTTTCACGACGCTCCATGCAATCCATGCCCTCTATAATACCCACCACCAGGTCCCCCCACCTCCCCCCCCCCCCGCCACTTCAAACCCCTCAGATTGTTTTTCAGAGTCCATAGTCTCTCATGATTCACCTCCCCTTCCAATTTACCCCAACTCCCTTCTCTCTAATACCCCATGTCCTCCATGCTATTTGTTATGCTCCACAAATAAGTGAAACCATATGATAATTGACTCTGCTTGACTTATTTCACTCAGCATAATCTCTTCCAGTCCCGTCCATGTTGCTACAAAAGTTGGGTATTCATCCTTTCTGGTGGAGGCATAATATTCCATAGTGTATATGAACCAAGATGTCCTTCAGCGGACGAATGGATAAGGAAAATGTGGTTCGTATATTGACTTTTTATTATCAGCCCAGAAGGAATCCAGCATAGGGGAGAGCACTAGCCAAGTATTTGGAAAACTCGGTTTTTGTTTTAGCTTTCCTACTAGTTGGCTCATGTCCTTGGACTAATACAAACTGTTAACTTATGTATATTGAACAATCACTTAAAAAAATTATTTTTTAAGTAAGCTCCTGGCCCAAGTTAAGTCTCATGACCCCAAGATCAAGAGTTGTGTGCTCTACCAACAGAGCCAGCCAGGAGCCCCTGTATTGAACATCCACTATGCTCAAAGCCCTTCACTTATACTCCCATGTTTAATCACAACACTTCAGTGAGGTAGATGCTGTTATAATTATGCTGATTTTATGGAGGAAAAGATTGAGGCCAGAAAGATTAAGGAACTTGCCCAAGGGCAATAGCTAGTAGGTAGTGGAGCCAGGATTTAAGCCTGGTAACTAATTCCGGAGTTTATGTTCTTAATCACCACTCTACACTTACTTGAAATGACTATGAGCACTTGCTCTCTGGTCCTAGTTGCCACAGTTGGCAGAATGAATAGAAGTTGTCCTAAAAGTAGGTGATCTCCAATGTCATTTGCTTGTTTGCAAGTATAATAGGATTTCATCATATGTATAATTAACTTACTCAACTTCAGAATTTTTCCAAACGAATTGTGAAAGCAAGAGAGAAAGATTTAAAGAGAGAGTTTAGATAATACAGGGAATTGAAATACAGGGAATTGACCAGTGTAAGTTGGTCAAAACAAATAATGTATGAATGATTTAATTTTTATTTATTTTTTTCAATTTATTTATTTTCAGAAAAACAGTATTCATTATTTTTTCACCACACCCAGTGCTCCATGCAATCTGTGCCCTCTATAATACCCACCACCTGGTACCCCAACCTCCCACACCCCCGCCACTTCAAACCCCTCAAATTGTTTTATTTTAAAATTATTCTTATCATTGACAGTGGAAAGAAATGTATTGTTCAGGTGTCCAGGTAAGTCTGGGGTGATAAATTTACCCATATTCTTGAAGAAGAAACTGGAGGATTAACTGAAGTCAGTGGTGAAACACTTACAAATGATAAATTAGGGCAGCCAATAAAATCAATTTGCAGTTGTGAAAAAATGCATAATGTATTTTTAAGCAAAAATATATGTTAAGGATAGTTTTACTATATGTGATTTTTTAAAAACCTACTAACTTTAAAATCAAGCCGAAAGTAAGATGTGAATCCATTTCTACAGATATCTACTCACATTAAATTTTTTTGGAAAGATACAAGTTTATTTTAAAGCATCTAAAAAGCCAGGATTCATTCTGGCCTCATGAGGAACTAGACTATGACCAAAAAACCATTAGGATCCAAGGTAGCAATTTTCTGGCTCCTTTTTTTTTTTTTTTTTTTTTAATTTTTTAAATTTTCTTTCTCTGCTCCTCTATGGGAACCTGCTTCATTCTTTTTCCACCCAAGCTTTCTTTACTTCTCCAGGCACAGGTAGAAAATGTCCACCCCATACAATCGTTCAGGCCAAGCCCTTAGTAGGAAATGACTAGTGTTTCTGAGACTTAGTTTCCAAATGTTCTGGAGAACTGCAACCTCAGACAGGTTGTGAGACCCAACGCTTTCCAGTTCAAACATGGGGAAAGACCTAGATCCAGAACAGGAACTGCTACATGCTGTGTTTCAGCATGCCAGACACAAATGACCTCACAGTAGTTCCTGAGTCCCTGAAGTAGGACTCGGAAGCAGAGGAGGAAGTCATCGGACTCACCCTGTGGATGGAAGTGAGGGAGGTCTTAATGGTGATGAGAGAGAACCAGACAGGACATCAGATGCCTCAGTAGGTGACTAATAGCAGGGCAAGCTCTGGGGAATTGGTGTGGAATTCCTGGGAACTTAGCTACAACTCAGGAAAGAGGAAGTGAGAAAGGAAGAATGCCAGACAAACAGATTAAATTTTGAAATGGAGCTTAAAATAAAAGCTAGGCTGAATTATAGAAAATAATATTATGTTGGTGGCACACTCACTGAGGGCTGAGACTTGTATCTGAACCCCATGTAGACCTGTCTGGATTTGCTGTGATTCCTCATGCAGCTCATTTCTGAACTGCAGATTGCTGACACACTCCAGAATTACTGACCCAGAATTAGGGTCAAGCCATGGCAACACTTGTGATCCCATGCAGACACAACATAGGTGCTCAAGACACCAGTGATTTCAGGAAAACCAGTGAACTGTAGTGAAATTCAGTTGGTGATAATTCTACAAAAATGCTTTGAAGTTTGGGTCAACTTGAGGGTGGTGGGAAGAAGGAAAAGGATAAACGTTAACCTTAATGGCATTAATGGATGGGTCTGAGTTCTGTGAGTACCAAGAAGGTAGTTAAAAAGGTAGGTGCGTGAGCTATTCCTTTTAAGGCATCTTTCTCAGACTCTGATTTTAGCTAGTGGACTCGAGAGGAAGGAATGATTCCAGCAGCACCGGCTCAGGCCCTGACAGATGGCACAGATGGACACTTATCATAGCAGCTCTTTTGGGATACCCTGATCTAGGCTGTTTTTAAGGTAGCTTCCAAAGTAGAAGAATCCTAGTGCTCTGTCAAAGTGGTGTCCCATTACTGTGCTATGGATGGAGGCAGTGGCCAGGGCCACAGTCAGACATGTCTTGGGGAAGGACTTTTTAAAAATCCTTGAGAGAACATTGCTCTGTGTTGGAAGTGGATGTTTCTAAGACTCTCGTGAAGGACAGGCACACCCCTATTTTGTTTTGTTTGTAGGAAAAAAAGAACACTTTAATGGTGACATTGCCTTAAATGAAACCCTTAGCTACTAACACTGAAGCTAAGGCCTGTTTGGCAAGGGTAGGAGGGAAGTGTCTCAGAAGACTTAGAGGACCAGAGAATAGAGCCCCTTTGTACCTTCGAG